>NC_059295.1:25235727-25243227 GCF_017591435.1 Portunus trituberculatus | reverse complement strand
AGTCGTTCCTCATACGGCTTGTTTCTCAATCTCGGAATCATCTTGGTCACTCTACGCTGGATCCTTTCCAGTTTTTCAATGTCTTTTCTGTAATATGGTGACCAGAACTGCACACAGTATTCAAGCTGAGGACGCACCAATGAGTTATATAAAGTAAGGATAACTTTTTCTGATTTAAATTCAAAGGTTCTTCCAATGAACCCAACTAATTTATTTGCATTCTTTACTGCTTCTGTGCAGTGTTTGCTCGGCTTGAGATCTTTAGACACCACAATACCAAGATCTTTTTCATTCTCAGCACTTTCCAGAGGTACATTACTCATTACGTATTTTGCTTGTACATTGTTACTTCCAATGTGTAAGACTTTACACTTTTCTATATTGAATTTCATTTGCCATTTTTCTGCCCAGCGTGTCAGTTTATTTAAGTCACACTGTAGTTCTTGCCATTGTGACGTTGATGTAACTTTGCTCATTATTTTGGTGTCGTCCGCGAATTTGCTTATTTTACAAGTGATTCCTTCATCAATATCATTAATATAAACAATGAAAAGAACTGGTCCTAATACAGAGCCTTGAGGAACACCACTTTTCACATTGTGCCACTCTGATTCTTTTCCATTTATAACAACTCGTTGCTTTCTGTCAGAGAGCCAGTCTTCCAACCATTTCAGGGTATTTCCAGCTATGCCGTGAGCTTTTACTTTGCTGATTAGCCTCTTGTGAGGGACAGTGTCGAAAGCTTTCTGGAAATCAAGATAAATAACATCCACTGCTTTTGTCTCGTCATACGAGTTAAAAACTTCATAAAAGAAGTCTAGTAGGTTTGTTAAGCAGGATCTCTTGTTTCTGAAACCATGTTGTGAATCCTTCATGATCTTATTTTCTTCTAAAAATTTGACAATCTTATCTCTGATTATCGTTTCCATCAGCTTGCACACTACTGAAGTAAGGCTGATTGGTCTGTAATTAGCTGGGAGTGATTTATTTCCTTTCTTGAAAATGGGCGTGACATTTGCTAGCTTCCACTCCTGGGGGGACTTTCCCTGCTTGTAAAGTTTTATTGAATATAATCGTGAGTGGTTTCACGAGCTCATTTTTCGCTTCTTTGAGAAGCCTGGGTGATATCTTGTCTGGTCCAGGCGTTTTGTTTACGTTCATGCTGTTCATGACTGTGAGGATTTCATTTTCTGTAACTATGAAGTCAGGCAGTGTTTTGCCTTGTGCCTGAGGCTCTGGCATGGGCAGACTATTTTGGACATCTTCAGTCGTGAAGACTGTTGAGAAGAATCTATTTAGGACGTTTGCCATTTCAGCTTCGTTATCTATTTGGTTTCCGTTTTCTGTTATGAGTGGACCAATTGTTGAGGCTAAGACTCTTTTGGATTTTACATAACTGTGAAATTCCTTTGGGTTGGTTTTACAGGAGTTTGCGATCTGAGCTTCTACAGATTTTTTGCTGCTTTTTATCAACTTTTTTTGCTTTTCTACGCAATCTGTCATGCTCTAATTTATCATTATTATGCTGTGTTAATTTGTATTTGTTGTATGCTTCTTTCTTTGCTAGAAGACAGCTTTTAATTTCATTATTCCACCATTTCGGTTTGGTGTTTAGTAGTTTCCTTCTGTTTCTTAGTGGTATACACATCTTAGCTGTATCATTTATCTTTTCAGCAAACACCTCCCATGTCTTATCTACATCTGGTGTTTCCAGCAGTATATTCCAGTCAATGGATGCAAGCTGCATACGGAGTCTTGTGTAGTTTGCACGCCGATAGTCTGGCACTTTTTCTTTACTTTCATTCACTTTTCCTTTGTCAAAATTTATGGTGAATTTTAAGGAGCGATGATCGCTGGAACTGAATTCTGGTCCAATTTCCACATTTTCAATAGTATTCTCATCATTTGTTAGAACGATATCAAGGATATTGTTTCCTCTTGTCGGATGCTTGATGTGTTGGTGGAGGGAGCTTTCAAGCATGCTATTATACAGCTGCTGGCCAGCGTGAGCTGTCAGTGGTTCGCCCCACCTTGTGACTGGAAGGTTAAAATCTCCCATAATTATGCAATTGTTTACGCAGCAAATGTCCGCGATTTGTTCATACAATTGTTCGTCTGTGGCGGGTGACTGGGCTGGAGGACGATAGACGAGACCTAATGATATTCTTCGGGATTTATTTTCTATATGAATGAAATTGACATCTATGTTTGCAATGGTTGAAGTTGGCATCACACGAGCACGAAGATTACTTTTAACGTAAAACATTACACCGCCCCCTGTACGGTGAGATCTTTCGCTACTAAAAATGTTATAGCCATCAAGTGAGTATTCTGCGAGGTAATCTCTGTGTGTTGTATTAATCCAAGTTTCTGTGATGCCGATGATGTCATAGTTTTCTTGATGTATAAGAGCTTGGAGCTCATTAAATTTATTTCGTAAACTACGGGCATTGAAATAGCAAGCTCTGATCTTGCCTGAATCTGAAGATGAACTTACGACGCTGAAGTTCCTTCTGCCACCTGCACGTTTTTTGATCTGTGGAGACAAACTTTATCATGAATTAATCTCCCCATCCTGGCTGCTCCCACTGCATTTAGGTGGAGACCGTCTCTGTGAAATAATTTGTGTTCATTATAGAAGTCATTCCACATGTTAAGAAACTCGACGTTTTCCTGTTGGCAAAGAGTCTTCAATCTGTTATTAGTACTGAAAGCAAGGTTATAGAAACGTGCGTCCGCGTTGATCCTCGGGAGAATACCTGAAATTACAATATTTCTTGATTTAGTCTTGTATTTCTTGATCATCTCCTTGTACTTCTCCATCAGTTCTTCTGAGCGGGAGCGGTGGACGTCATTTGTACCTGCGTGGATGACATAAAGTGTATCATTAGTGGCGTCCTTTGTCACGTCCTCAACACAGTCCGTGATGTCACGGAGTGTGGCTCCTGGAAGGCAGTAGCGTCGTCTACGAGATGGCACACGTCCACAGAATTCTTCTAGTTGGCCTCGGATGATGGAATCCCCCACAAGTCTGGTCTCCTGTGTTTCTTCCACCTGTTCACTGAGAATAGAGAAGCGATTGTAAGTCGTTAGGGGGAGGTGAGTGCGTCGCGTGTCTCGCCTCGCTCCATTTCTGACTGGTATGAAGGCAGGATCCTGGGGGAGGGACGGGCGTGAGCGAGAGTCAGGTGTGGCTGGGGCTACGGAAGTGTGTGGCAGACTGGCAGTCGTGGCGCTCCGTCCAATGTTCGCTGTGACAAATTCCTGTAGGGTATCAAATCTATTTTTTAGTTCAGTGTACCTGTTGTTACCTTCTGCTACTGCTTCTGCTAGACTTGTTTGGGTATCCTGCAATGAATCAAAGTTACTTTTTAGTTCGGCATACTTCCTGTTTCCCTCCTCCACAGCTTCCTCGAGACGAGAACGGGTGTCACACAGTCTGCAGACAGGTCTGGAAAAGAAGTCTTCATAGTACTGCTTGGCAAAACGGCCATGGCAGTCTCTGCAAGCTTTCAAATCAGAAGGCATTATTAATAGAAGGTTTAAATCAAAACGAAAACGACAGTTGGAGAGGCTGGAATGAAGGAAATTATGGGATTAGTGGCCGAGTGCCGCCGCGGGTTTTAATCCGGTCCCCTGAGAGGCAGTCCGCACAGGTGTGAGTAGGTGTGTTTATTCCCCTTGGGAATAGTAGCCGTATACTCACAGGGAAGCCTGTTGCTGAAATGGCACGGAACGAAGCACAATAAAAGCACAGAATCAAAGTAATAATAAGTCACACTTGCCCTGCAAGAAGACAATAAAAAATACAACTAACAGTACCCAAGCTACAAGTACAAAAATACTACCAGAAACAAGTAAACAGGTGAAAAGGCGAAAATCTATGTACTGACAAAACAAGACGTGTTACACTGTGTTCGCGTCAAGGTGTTTTGTGTAATATGTATGAACTCTACGCTGTTACAGGAAAGATTACAGGTTAAAACAAAGTAACTGAAAAAAACTTAGCGCGCGGCTGCTGGTACTGCTAGGTAGGGCAGGCCCGGGAGGTCAGGTCACACGTCTGCGCAGGTCAAGAGCGTGGGCAAGACTGAGGAGGAGGAGGAGGAGGAGGAGGAGGAGGAGGAGGAGAGGGAAAAGAACAAGAAAATAATGTAAGGAAGACAGCAAGTAATAGTGTCAAGACACCTCTTACGTTAACTGGACCCTCCTTTTAGATTTTTGTTTTTCTTTCTCTACTTTCCTCTTCATAGGGCCTGGCAACCAGCGGGATTTTTTTTCTCCAAAAAAATGTAAAAAAAAAAAAAAAAAAAAAAAACAAGGAAATGAACAATAGAAAAATGGAAAAAGAAGAAAAGGACGAAAGGAAGGAATAGATGAAGGAATGAGAGAGAGAGAGAGAGAGAGAGAGAGAGAGAGAGAGAGAGAGAGAGAGAGAGAGAGAGAGCGACAAAGAGTGGGGGGGGTGAGGTGAGGTGCTTGAGACGGAGAGCCCTCAAGCGACCCTTACTTAAGTCACCCTTTGTTTTTCACCTCCCCTCCCCTTCCCTTCTCTTCACCCCTAAGAAGGAGGACACCCCCTTCCCCTCCATTTCCCCTCCTTCCCCTTCCCCTTCCCCTCTCCATTCCCTTCCTTCTTTCCTCTTCTTCCTCTTCTCTGCCCAAGAAAGTGACGTCACCCGAAGAGGACATCCACCCACTCCTCCCGCCCACTGCCTTTCCTTCTCCTCCTCATCCCTTCCTTCTCTTCCAGATCTTCTTCCTCCTCCTCCTCCTCCTCCTCCTACACATCTCCAGTAATAAGAGAGCATACCGTCTCTCCCCAACCTCTCCATAAATAAGACCACCACCAACACTACCTCCTCCTCCTCCTCCTCCTCCTCCTCGTCCTCGTCCTCCTCCTCCTCCTCCTCCTCCTCCTCCTCCTCCCACTAATTAAAAACACCCAGTCTCCTCCTCTCCCAAGTTTTCCTCCCCATTCTCCAAGACTCCCCAATGCAGTATACTCCCCCTCCTCTTTTTTCCCCCACGAAGTAACCTTCATCTTTCTCTCTCCCACATGAATTAATCCTCCCTCTCTCTCTCTCTCTCTCTCTCTCTCTCTCTCTCTCTCTCTCTCTCTAAGACAGACAGACAAGCGTCCCTCCTCCTTCCTACTCCTACTCCTCTTCCTCCTCCTCCTCCTCCTTCACTCACTGACTTAAACTGGA
The DNA here is from genome assembly GCF_017591435.1 of Portunus trituberculatus. Classification (NCBI taxonomy): domain Eukaryota; kingdom Metazoa; phylum Arthropoda; class Malacostraca; order Decapoda; family Portunidae; genus Portunus; species Portunus trituberculatus. Next base: position 25,238,017 of record NC_059295.1, on the reverse strand, counting down.
TGCGCCCTTGAGGTCTCTTGTTTCGAGTGGCACTGGGACTTGGCACTCCTCCTCCTCCTCCTCCTCCTCCTCCTCCTCCTCCTCTTCTCTTTGCTCCTTACCACTAGAATACTTGATACTTCCTCCTCCTCCTCCTCCTCCTCCTCCTCCTCCTCCTCCTCCTCTCACTGATTAGAATTAAAGTTTTCATTTGCTTGTCATGGAAAAAAAGACAAATAGACATGATTTGACTGATATCTTTTACTGTGTCGTGTAAAAAAAAACTAAATGGAATGTAAGAAATTCACAGTTTTGGAGAGTTTTGTCCCGTTTCCTTCCGCCACTTCTCTGTTTCGTCGCGTCCCGTCTCAGGTCCGCATTCAGAAACCCTTTGCTCACTTTGCCACTTGTGAAATCTCATACTTTTTAACACAGACTGAAGCGTTTACCTGTGTAAGATTAAGGTCTACATTCATAAACGCTTTGCTCTCTCACCATGACCGTTTCCCCAGGCCACAGGGATGATTAGCGGGGTTTTCAAGAGTGTTTTTCCAGTTAATAATGTAGAAATCTTGTCATTCTGCCTAGAACCGTAAAAACACCTTAAAATTTTGTGTCAATTAATGTAGAAATCTTGTCACTCTGCCTCTAGAACCGTAAAAACACCTTAAAAACTTGTGTCAAAGTAGAAATCTTGTCACTCTGCCGCTAGAACTGTAAAAACACCTTAAAAATTTGTGTCAAAGTAGAAATCTTGTCACTCTGCCTCTAGAACCGTAAAAACACCTTAGCAACTTGTGTCAATTTCAAATAAAGCATTTTGAAATAGTGGAGGATAAACGCAGGACTGTTTGAGAATGCTTGAGAATAGGAGTTTCAGAGTTACGGTTCAGATATGTGAGTTTTGTTCCATACTGTTCCCTGTTCCACATGGTTCCGTTACATATCCCAGGTGTCGATTTGTTTTGTTTATTTTGCCTTTTCTCATTTTAATTTTATCTCTCTCTTCTTTTTCTCTTCTTATTTTTCATCTTATAACCATTATCATCTTTCTCCTCCTTCAATACATGGTCCAGTTCCTTTTATCTACATATTTTGCCTTTTCTCTTTTCATTCTCATTTTTTTCTTTATCTTTGTCTCTTTTCTTATTTCTTCTTACTCGATCTTATTACCATTATCATTATTATCATCCTCTTCCCCTCCTCCTTTAATACGTCGTCCCATTCCCTTCATCCTGTTCTTTTTTTTTTCTTCTTCACCTTCACCATCACCATCACCACCATATTTCTCATCCCATCTCGTCAATCGTCTATTCTTTCCTACATCCTTCTTTTCTTCTTCACCATCACCATCATCACAATATTTCTCATCCTATCTCTCCAATTGTCTGTGCTTTCCTACACCCTTCTCTCTCTCCACTTCCTCATCCCCCTCTCCATCCCTTTCTAACTCTCCTATTTCGTGCCATCCCGGCCCAGGAATCCCCAATCCCCAGATCCCTCTACGTATTGTTCAAACACCTCTCTCTCTCTCTCTCTCTCTCTCTCTCTCTCTCTCTCTCTCTCTCTCTCGCCACAATGAACAAAGCCAGAAACAGAATCGCACCACGTTTTTCTTCTTTTTTTTTTTTTTTTTCGTCCGTTTCATTCAAAAGATGCTTTTTTTTTTTTTTCGTTCCTCAAAAGTCGAGGTTTGAATTGAAGTTTTGTCATGCTTGTTCCTTTTACCGTGAATGTTGTATGTGCTTTTTTTTTTCTTCTTGATTCTGTTTCATCATTTTCTTTTTCACCACAATGTATGAAAACAGTTTTATATTCCTTTCTTTCTTTCTTTCGTCTTTGTTTTATATTTTTTTTTCCTTCCACAATGCAAGTTAAAGAGAATTCAACCATATTTTTACTTCGATTTTCTCTACAAAATGTTGGAAAAAACTGTTCTTTTTTTCCTTTCCTTCACTTTTTTCTTACTCCTTTTCCACAATGCTTAACAAGAACAATGAAAAAATTGACCTTACATCGTTCCTACCTTCCTTCATTTTTCTTACTCCTCTTTCCTCCCTCCCTTCCGTAATTCATTCCCTTCATGAACCTCCAAAACAGCGAAACCTCTATCTTCCCTCTTCCCTTCTCCTATCTACTGTACTATGCCCACCTCTTCCTCCTCCTGTACTGTCCTGTCTCTCTCCTCTATAGCTAGTTAGTAGTTACCAAAAAGCCTCGAAAGGACCAAGAAGTTCGTTACTGTTTGGCTTTCCTTTGTATTCTTCCTCCTCCTCCTCCTCCTCCTCCTCAAGCATTATCTCCTCCCGCG
>NC_059295.1:25218227-25230727 GCF_017591435.1 Portunus trituberculatus | reverse complement strand
TAAATATATAAACCTCCCATTGCCTCATTCCAATTAAAACTCCCCCGGGAAGCTTTTCGTGCCTGGGAGATTACTGCACCAAGATCAAGATTCACAGGGATAAAAAAAAAAAATAAATAAAAATAAATAAATAAATAAATAATAAAAAACAAAATGGCGCCCTGCCCGGCTCATCATCCCTCGCCAACTCCCACGACGCAAATAAATCACAAAAAAAAAAAAAATAAATAAATAAATAAAAAAGGGAAAAAATATATTCGGGTTAGGCTTCACCACAGAGAGAGAGAGAGAGAGAGAGAGAGAGAGAGAGAGAGAGAGAGAGAGAGAGAGAGAGAGAGAGAGAGAGAGAGAGAGAGAGAGAGAGAGAGATGATTAATGAAGGAAAAGAGATAAGGAGAGGAAAGGGGGAAGAAATTAAATGATAAAAAAATAGGAGAGATAAAAAGGAACCTCAGTCTCTCTCTCTCTCTCTCTCTCTCTCTCTCTCTCTCTCTCTCTCTCTCTCTCTCTCTCGGGACAGTTCGATCAGTGAAGAGTGAATAATGAAAGGACTTGAGTGAAGATGGTGAAGAAGGCAGTGGTGGTGGTGGTGGTGGTGGTGGTGGTGGTGGTGGTGGTGGTGGTGGTGGGTCACGTGTCACTTTATTATATCACGTTTGGGACGCGTGTTGTTCGTGTTTTATTACCGCTGTGGCTCAAATACTTTACTGGTGTGGCGTTTGTCTTTTGTTTTGTTTATGGTGGTGGTGGTGATGGTGGTGGTGGCGATGCTGCTGTTATTGCTATTATTGGTATTATTGTTGTGTTTGGTGGTGGTGGTGGTAGTGGTGGTGGTGGTAACGACAAGGGTATGGATAAAGACGATGGTGATGGTGGTAGTTATAACACACGCTAACGACTGTGGTAGTACTGGTGATGGGAACGACACGCCCTAACGACAGCGGCAGTGGCAATGGTCGTAGTCGTGGTGGTGGTGGTGGTGGTGGTAGTTGTGACACGCCGTAATAGTGTTAGTGGCAGCGGTGGTGGTGGTGGTGGTGGTGGTGAAGGCAGTGACAGGTGTTGGTGGCAGAAATAGTGTTTATATGTCGGGTGTGTGGCGGCGGCGGCAGAGGTGGCGGCTGTGGCGGCTGCGGCTTGTACGAGTCTGGAGCCGCCACCGCCGCCGCCGCGGGTGTTGCCGGGGCCCCACACACACGCCGGGGCGGGAGAGTCACGCCTCAATCAATATCGCCGCCCGCGTTACCCGGGGCGGCGGCGGCGGCGGCGGTGGCAGTGGCGGGGTGTGGAGAGGCGGCCTGGGGGAACAGTTAGGCTTGTCACTCCTCATAAGACACTCATTCCACCTCATTGGGACTCTTGCTCTCTTTTTATTGTATTATGTCTGTTTATTCCTCTTCCTCACTCACTGGTCACTTTGTTTATCCTCTTCCTTGTTTCCTCTTTGTTTATTGTTAGTTGTTTAGTGCCTTTTCCTCTTCCTCTCTCACTCTTCACTTTGTTTCCTGTTTGTTTATTGTTTTAGGTCTGTTTGCTTCTCTTCCTCACTCTCATATCACTTTGTTTATCCATTTTCTTGTTTCCTCTTCGTTTATTGTTAGTTTTGTTGTCTTTTTTCTTCTTCCTCACTGCTCACTTTTTGTTTTTCACTTTCTTTCCTCTTTGTTTATTGTTTTAGGTCTGTTTTATTCCTCTTCCTCACTCACTGCTCACTTCGTCTATCCACTTTCTTATTTCTTCTTCGTTTATATCCACTTTCTTCTGTGTGTGTGTGTGTGTGTGTGTGTGTGTGTATTTGGTCCGTATTCACCTCAGTTCTGTATCCGCTTCACTTTCGGATACTTGCCTTAATCTACGCTGTATTCCATCCATTTCCCTGCACTTGCCGGCTCTTTCACAGTATCCGATCACTTTGCTTGGATTTCACTCCTCCTGTTCTATAGTGTATGGATTTGTTTATTTATTGCCTCCAGTACTTAATTTATTTCAAGTTTTTTTCTATTTAATTTCGCCTTCTATTCAGAATTATGCTATTATTTTTTTATTTATTTATCGTCATTTCTCTATAGTCATATAAGATTAAACAATGAAGTTTTTGCACATTTTATTTCCCACGGTCATAAACAATTACGTTATAAAGTTTTGCATATTTACCCTTCTTTTTTTTTTACTATTTGCTCGAATTTACACGCAATTTCAGTATACAGCGTCCCTTATTTACGTATGTATATTTTCCACTGACGTATTCCCACATACTTCACTCCTCTCTCTTTAAAAAAAAAAAAAAAAAAAAAAAATTCTATAACATTTCACTATATTCTTTAATGCATTCTTTTTAAATAACACGTATTTTCCTTCTTATTACCATCAATCTTAGCGTTTTAATTTCACATCATACTCTTTTTTTCTTTCCACTCGATTATATTTTCCTTACTTCACTTGACCTAATCTTTATTCTTTTTTTATTATTTTCTTTTCCTGACGTGATAGTTTTTGCGTCCTAATAATTAATCTCACTACGTTCTAATTCAATAGTGCGTCGCTAGATTGAATTATTTAGTCATTACCTCGGTGGGGCGTTGGTTGGTTGGTTGGTTGGTTGGTTGGCTTACGGTAATAAAATTTTTCCCGAGACTGAACAACATGTAAATATAATTGCTTGCTTCCATCTGTAGTAGTAGTAGTCGTAGTCGTAGTCGTAGTCGTAGTAGTAGTAGTAGTAGGAAATAATCAATTATGTGCTAACGAGCCAAACGGAATTAGGGAGGAGGGAGAGAAGGAGGGAAGGAGGGAGGGAGGGAAACAGGAAGGAGGGAAGGAAGGAGAGACGGAAGGACTGAAGGAAGGGGCAATAAGGAGGAGTGTGAAGGAGGAAAATGAAGTGTAAGGAAGTAATTAATGTGGAGATGAAGGAAGATAAACGAGAGATTGGAGAGAGGAAAAGAAGGATGGATGAGTGAATGAAGGAGTTATAAGCAGGAAGGAAGGAAGGAAGGAAGGAAGGAAAAAAGTTTGAAGAATAAGAAAAAAAATGTCAAAAAAAAGAAAAAAGGAAGGAAATTATAGAAGGCTTTAGAAAGAAAGAGAGAGAGAGAGAGAGAGAGAGAGAGAGAGAGAGAGAGAGAGAGAGAGAGAGAGAGAGAGAGAGAGAGAGAGAAAAGAGAGAGGTGCTAATTCGGCTCAAACATGGCACTCAATACAAACCTACCTACTGACCCTGTGTGCTTACCTACGTACCCACTCACTCACTTACCCACCTACCCACCTCCCTACCCACCTGTATAACCTATCCACCTACCTACCCACCTCACCTGCCCACATGTATTACCTATCCACCTATCTACCCACCTGACCGACTCACCTACCCCACTTCCCAACCCACCTGTGTGTTTACCTGCCCTGTGTGTTTACCTGACCCGCTACTCACACCCACCAAACACTGCTCTCTCTTCCCCACAACAAGTATTCCGTCATAACGTGGACTCTATGGCCCCGAAAACCTCATCTTGCCTCTCTCTCCCTCTCTCCCCCATTGCCAGCCGCGTCCATGAGTGTGTGCAGGGGAAGGACGGGAGAGGGGGAGAGGGGGAAGTGAGTGGTGGTGGTGGTGGTGGTCGCAAACACCTGCCGTCACTGAAATTACGAAACATTTATGGACCTCTCGGGGTTACGTGAGGGGGTTTAAGGGAGGGAGGAAGGGGAGGGAAGGAGGAGGGAAGGGAGGGAGGGGAGGGAAGGGGAGGGGAGTGGGAAGGGAAAGGAAGGGAAGGGAAATGTGAGGGGAAAGTGAGGGAGAAAAACGCATCAGAGTCGGTGTGTGTGTGTGTGTGTGTGTGTGTGTGTGTGTGTGTGTGTGTGTGTGTGTGAGAGAGAGAGAGAGAGAGAGAGAGAGAGAGAGAGAGAGCATGTACTTACAACAGCATGTAAAACTCATTGATAGCGCTCTCTCTCTCTCTCTCTCTCTCTCTCTCTCTCTCTCTCTCTCTCTCTCTCTCTCTCTCTCGCCGTGGCACCCCAGAAACACGAGGGTGCGGGTGATGTTAGTAAACAGAGTAGCTGGCGGGGGAGTGAGGGAGTGAGGGACAGGAGGAGGAGGAGGAGGAGGAGGAGGAGGAGGAGGAGGAGGAGGAGGAGGAGGAGGTGTCGGGTCCCCGCTACATATAGATCCTGTCACCGCCGCCCATGTCCAAAAAGTACGCCCCGCCCGCCACGACACGACACGCCTCTCTCTCTCTCTCTCTCTCTCTCTCTCTGCCACATGAGTCCGTTAGTGCGGCCCTTTAAATCAATTATTCATTCAGTCAGTCGGTCAGTTAGTCAATCCGCCCCCGTCTCTCTCTCTCTCTCTCTCTCTCTCTCTCTCTCTCTCTCTCTCTCTCTCTAGTTTAAATTTCTTTATTTCTAAACTTCATTCAATCAATCATTATTCAATTTCTTACTCTAACTATCCATTCATTAATCTCTCTCTCTCTCTCTCTCTCTCTCTCTCTCTCTCTCTCTCTCTCTCTCTCTGGCAAGCACGTGACATGAAAAATTGCGGTTAGGGTTTATCTCCATCACCAACAATCATGCATAAACAAAACATACACACAGGTGACAATGAACAAGCCTGTACAGTAGGGGGACCGCGCCACCTTGTACTGATAATGCCAATCGATTCCAAGAAGGGTCATTGAGTTACACCCAAGTAAGCAACTGAGCACTGATTGCTAAGGTTTCCTCCCCGCCCCTCACTCCTCACCTCCCTTTAAAAACTGATGATTACAATGCTCCGGTGTAAGTTTAAGGGTGTGATTTTCAAAGACGGCACTGACAACACATAAGGAGAGTTATATATGGGAACGCAGTTAGTTAGGGCACATCAGTAACAGTTTTAGCGCCTTCAGTACTGGGATGCATTTTTACCACGAGTTTTGGGTGTGACTAGACGATTTTATTGATGTTAGGGAGGGTCTATGGACGTCAGAAGATTAATAGCCAGATTCTTCACTGTTTTAATCCTCCACATAAGTTTCTGAAGCTACTTAAGATCGCCAAATAGTAACCCGAATTAATATGGAAACGCGTCGTCACTGAAGGGGTTAATGCATCGTAAGTGAATGTGTTAAGTGAAGTTTGTGAGTAAATGTACAGGTGAGGGTCTCAAAACGGATTCAACTTTTTATATCGCTAATCTATCACCTTGCTGAAGATGCGGAGTAGAAATCATTAAGAGACATATTTTGTATCAATGTGTCTAGACTTCTGGGTTACTTCTATACGATAACAAACTTTTCAGTGCTTGTAGTTCTCTTCTGGGTCCGTGAAATGAGGCTTTTTTTTTTTTTATGCAAGAAGGAAAGCCGGCCAAGGGCAAAAAAAAAAAATAAATAAATAAATAAATATATAAAATAAATAAATAAAAAGCCCACTTGATTGCCAGTTCTCTCAAAGAATAATAAGAGTTAGCACAGAAAGGGATATAGAATTCACACAGCCACTGGTATGATTCCAAAACACACCAATCACGCCAGGAGGAAGTAGTGAATGAATATAACAAATTAGCACCTGTAGTTTGAGTTTTGGCCAGTGAAAGTACGTAGTTATAACCAGAAAACTACAAAAATGTCATACTGTCACACACACACACACACACACACACACACACACACACACACACACACACACACACACACACACACACACACACAGGAGATCAGTCAGTTATCACACGTAGAAGGCGAGTTTTGGTTAGCGAAATTACGTAGTTATAGGCAGAAAACTAAAAAAAAAAAAAAGGTCACACTGCTACTCTCTCTCTCTCTCTCTCTCTCTCACACACACACAGGGAGGTCAGTTAGTTACCACACGTAGGAGGCGAGACAGGTGAGGGTGAGTGACAGATTACAAAGCAACACACCTGGAGGCGACACACAACTGTACAAATATGTGGTGAGGGTGACGCTGCTAGACAGGAAGGGCGGTGGGCATAAGGGTGGAACTCTGACGGAGAGAGGGAGACAGAGGGGAGAGAGAGAGAGTAAGTAAGTAAGTAAGTAAGTAAGTAAGTAAAGTTTATTGCTGTTAGCAAATACATAGAATTTTTTAAATACACAATAATGTATCACTTCAGCAACAATGTGTCGAGCCGTAGCTCCCTAACAGACCGAACACTTACCCACATACATACATACATAATCACATACCTATATATACACACTTACACATACATATATACACACTTGTATATATATATACCCATACATACATACCCGTACATGTATACATACATGTGTAAGGGAGTGTAAGGGAAGGAAGGAAAGGTGTGTGTGTGTGTGTGTGTGTGTGTGTGTGTGTGTGTGTGTGTGTGTGTGTGTGTGTGTGTGTGTGTGTGTGTGTGAGAGAGAGAGAGAGAGAGAGAGAGAGAGAGAGAGAGAGAGAGAGGGGGGGGAACTTGCGCCTCACAACTTGCCTGTCTTGAAATACGGTTTCCACCCTCTCTCTCTCTCTCTCTCTCTCTCTCTCTCTCTCTCTCTCTCTCTCTCTATGTCACTTCTCTCCCTGCTTCAGCTTCCTTTCTTCCTAATTTTTTCTACTTGTTTTTCTTTCTTCATTTCTCTCTCTCTCTCTCTCTCTCTCTCTCTCTCTCTCTCTCTCTCTCACCACGACGATTGATTTACTAACGGCGCAGAGATGACTAGCCTGACTCTCAACCATGTTTCTCCCGTTAATGACACAGAAATCTTGCATATCTCCACTACAATCGAAGATAAAAAACACGCTTTGTTAAAAAAATATATAATAATAATAAAGAATATAAAAAAAAAACCGCGTCACTTCAACCAGAGCGGGAAAATTTCTGAATATGGTGCAGTACGTGTTGGTGCCACCCTGACATTGGTGAAGCAGCGGTGACCTTGATATTGGTGAAGTTCCAGCCACCATCACATCACCACCACCAACCGCAACCACCGCCACTACCATAACCACTAGCACCAGTACCAGCACCAGCACCAGCCGCCGCCAGCACCACGTGGAGGGAGGCACGAAGGTCGCATTACGTGTCTGGTCTCTCTCTCTCTCTCTCTCTCTCTCTCTCTCTCTCTCTCTCCTTGTCGCTGGATGGCCCGTAAAACTTCTAAATTCGCTAAACATACATAATTTTCGCGTTACACTCCATAACACCGATCGATTTTGTTATTTTGTCCGGGTTGTCGTCACCCTCGCGCCGCCCCTCACCACTCACTCACCCGCCCAGCCAGCCAGCCAGCCAGCCATTCTAACGCTGGTTGTAAACAATAAAAATAAGTTTTGAGTTCATCCATTCCTCATGCCAGCCAAACAGCCAGGATGCTAACTATCTTGCCAGCCAGTCATCCAGTCATAGTAACACTGTCAGTAAACAATAAAAACAAGCCTTCAGTTCATCCATTCCTCATGCCAGCCAGTCATCCAGTCACCCGGTTAGCTAGTCAGTCTACCAGCCAAACAGACAGCCGCAGCCTAAACAGTAAAAATTAGCCATGCGTCCATCAAAGCCATCTCAGTCCCACCCTCCACCTGGCTGTCCACCCAACCTTCCAGTGCATTACCTCGCCACTCAACCTGTTTATCTGTCAGCCAACCAGGTCATCACACAAACCAGTATACAGAAGTCACAAAAGAACATAAAGGAAAAGCAGCAACGGCACTCCTACTGTTACGAGTGTGTGTTTGTGATAAGTTAAACCATGCCGTGTAGTGTTAGAAAGTAAGAGATATAAGAACATAAGGGAGGATGTAATAGGCCGCTAGATAGGACAGCTAATGGGAACTCTCACTTATCTTGATGGTATAACTTTTTCCTTTATAGTTTTGGACAATCCCTCAGGAGTCAGACTACTCTTTGGGACTGCCACATACAGAGGAACTACTTTTCAGCCCCTCTTTTTTTGTGCCATAGGCCTTCTGATATAGAAAAAAAATTACATAGAGAAATAAAGACTAAACTAACAACTACTGGCTGGAAATACAGAATATAACGACATTTGGATTAAGAGGAACATGAACCTGGAGAGAGAGAGAGAGAGAGAGAGAGAGAGAGAGAGAGAGAGAGAGAGAGAGAGAGAGAGAGAGAGAGAGAGAGAGAGAGAGAGAGAGAGAGAGAGAGAGAGAGAGAGAGAGAGAGAGAGAGAGAGAGAGAAACTAAGCTAAGGAAAAAATTGAAAGGACACAGAACGAGAAGAAATTTTACCTTTTCCCTCCCCCCCCTTTTTTTGTGCCATAGAGCTTGTGACAAAAAAAAAAAAAAAAAATTAGAGAAATAAACACTAAAACAGCAACTATAAATCCTAACCTCGTCTTATTATCAACCACCCCACACCAACCTAACCTAACCTAACCTAACCTAACTCCCCTTCGTCCATTACCCCCCACAAGAAATAACAACAAAATAAATAGATAAATAAAATAAATAAATCAATAATCTAACCTAGTCTTAACCTAACCTAACCTAACCTAACCCCCTTCGTCCCTTATCCCAACAAAAAAAAAAAAAAATAAATAAATAAATAAATAAATAAATAAATAAATATCTTAACTTAGTCTTAACCTGACCTGACCTGACCTAACCTAACCTAACCTAACGTAACTCACCACCAAACCAACCAAACACTAAGCCACTCGAACCAAGTCCTGTTCTGTATCACGCACGCAACATGACACAACTCTACAAAAAAGCTGATTGACACACACCCACACACACCCACACACACATACACACACACACACACACACACACACACACACACACACACACACACAGGGACAACAAAGAGTCTCCCCAATATTGAAAGTCAGTCACACGAAGAGAGAAATGAAGAGAGAGAGAGAGAGAGAGAGAGAGAGAGAGAGAGGGCGATCGGCAGCTCATCCTCGTGATAACTTCCAGACGCTCTCACATTACCTGCCTTTTATGACGAACAGTGCGGGTGACTTGGTGCTGACGAGAGAGAGAGAGAGAGAGAGAGAGAGAGAGAGAGAGAGAGAGAGAGAGAGAGAGAGAGAGAGAGAGAGAGAGAGAGAGAGAGAGAAAGAGGGTGTAGAGCACGTCATACACCCATCCATCCATCCTTACCTGCAAAAAGAGAGAGAAAAAAGAATTAATATACAAAAATTCTATAGAGGGAAGCCACCACGACCTCCTTAACTTAAACAAAAGGCTGCACACAAGACCAGGGCGAGGGAGAGAGTTAAACCCGGCCCGTATTCTAAAACGCTTTGCTGTTTTCCAAGGCCACATAAATGACTAGCGGGGTTTTCAAGTGTTTCTCTAATTGATAATGTGCAATTCTTGTTACTCTGCCAAGAAAGTTAAACCCGGCCCGTATTCTAAAACGCTTTGCTCTCTCACCACGACTGTTTTCCAAGGCCACAGAGATGACTAGCGGGGTTTTCAAGAGTGTTGCTTCAGTTAATAATGTAGAATTCTTGTCGCTCTCTGCCTGAAAGTCAAGCCAGATCCGCATTTTAAAACGCTTTGCTCTCTCACCACGACTGTTTTCCAAGGCCACAGAGATGACTAGCGGGGTTTTCAAGTGTTTCTCTAATTGATAATGTAGAAATCTCGTCACTCTGCCTCTTGAACCGTAAAACCTCCTTAAAAAAAACTCGTGTAAATTTAGATAGACTTTTGAAATAGCTGATGTGAAGCGCAGAAGTGTTTGAGAATACGAGCCTATAGTTAAACCCGATACCACCACCACCACCACCACCACCACGACCTTCACGGCAGCCAGCCCAGCCCAGCGCAGCCCAACCCGAGCCAAGGCGAATGAAGACTAAGGTAATAAGTAGGTCGAGTCTCGCTTCTAATTAGTAATATTGTATAACACTATATTCAATTTTTTTTTCCTCCCTTTCAATTCACTATTAGCACGGGACACTGATCTGAGGGGTTGGTAATTATAAGCTGTAGTTTTGTAGTCTACAGTTTAGTTTACATAATATTTTGGTTGTAAATGCAAGAGTTAACCAGTATTCTTAATCATTCATACCTTTCTCTGGTAAACTCTGGAACTCCCTGCCTGCTTCTGTATTTCCAACTTCCTATGACTTGAGTTCATTTAAGAGGGAGGTTTAAAGACATTTATCCCTTTCTTTCGACTAACTCTTTCGGACCAGCAGAAAATTGGTAACTAAATGGGCCTTTTTTTTTTTTTTTTTTTTTTTTTTTTTTTGCTGCCCTTTGCCAGCTTCCGCTCTTACATAAATACATACGACTTGAGCTCAGATTAAAAACAAGAGAGTTAGAGTTGCAGCAGATTTGGTTTCTTCATATTTCCTAAACTGCCAACTACAAACAAGAGAACACCAGTTGCATTCACACCAGATTACACTTAACCTCTTGAGTATTGGAACGCATTTTTTCTACGAGTTTTGTGTACAATTAGACGATTCTATGTACATTAAGAAGGGTCTATGGAGGTCAGAAGATTAATGCCCAGAGTCTTCCCAATTTCAATTCCTATATTTTTCTGAAGCTGTATAAAGTCGCCGAACAGTAAGCAGAATAATAATATGAAAACACGTCATGATACTGAAGGTTAACGTTAACATACCAAATAATTATGTCTTCACTTACAACATGAAATAAAAACACGTGAAAACTGAAGAAATCTAATCACAGGAAGACCTAAAATAGACACATACAAAAATAGCAATTCATAAAGTAAAGAATTCCGGAAAAAAAAACAGAGGAGAAGAAAAATGGAGATTGAAAGGAGAGTGAGAGATGAAAGAGAGAGAGATGAAAGTGACGGACATAACACGAACAATGAAGAAGAAAAACTCACACACTGGACAGGGAAAGAATATAAAAGAAAAAAAGAGAGAGAGAGAGAGAGAGAGAGAGAGAGAGAGAGAGAGAGAGAGAGAGAGAGAGAGAGAGAGAGAGAGAGAGAGAGAGAGAGAGAGAGAGAGAGAGAGAGAGAGAGAGACTTAAAGCCAAATAATACCCTAGCGTGCGCCATAACATCGAAGCTAAAATTAGATCCCATAAAGAGAGAGAGAGAGAGAGAGAGAGACGAAAATGTGAGTGAAAGTGTCACGTTACAATACAGGACTCTCTCTCTCTCTCTCTCTCTCTCTCTCTCTCTCTAACACAATAACAATACTAAAAATAATAAATAATAATAATAATAACAATAATAATAATGTGACAACAACAACAACACTTAAAAATAATGAGCACCAGTAAATTTGACAAAAAAAAAAAAAAGAAAAAAAACTGTCAGAATATAAATACCTTTTGTGTGTGTGTGTGTGTCTTTGTGTGTGTGTGTGTGTGTGTGTGTGTGTGTGTGTGTGTGTGTGTGTGTGTGTGTGTGTGTGTGTGTGTGTGTGTGTGTGTGTGTGTGAGGAGTAAGGTAGCAACTATTTTCAGCCAGATAACTACCTTTACTATTACTCTTATCACCATCTACTATTCCATCTCCCCTCTCTTCCCCTTCTCCCCTCTTCCCTCTTCCTTTCCCCTCTCATCATTCCTTTCCCTATCTTCCTATCTCTCCCCTCACACGTGTTCTCCCTCTTCTCCTGTCATCACCTCCTCTCCCTTTCACTACACTCACCACACGCTCTCTTATCACCCTCATTCTCCTCCTCTCCCTTACTGCAGAAGTCATAGAGATCAACAAAGACTCCCTTGCTTGTTTGTTAGTCTCCTAAGGGTCAAGATCTCTACCGTTTGATCCTCTTTTTATTTATTTTTTTCTTTATTTATACCATGTGGGCTTTTCGCGGGAATTTATGGGCTAAAGGAGATACTTTTTGTGGTGCCTCCTATCTCAAAGCCCACCCGCTAGGAAACCCTTGCCGCGAGTGAGGAAGCCCAACCTACACTCGGACCGTGGACAGGATTCGAACCCGTGCGCTTGGAGACCCCTACCCCTCGGACCCCAAAGCACGCATGGTTCCACTGTTGTGTTTTTATAGTGTGTTTTGTTGGTGAGGTTGGTGTGTGTTGATTTTGGTTAGTTTTATGCTTGATACTTTAAAATATTTGATGTGTGTAGTATTATTCATTTCTATTTAGTTTATTGTTTTTTTTCTCGTTAGTGTGTTTTGTTGTTTAATTTCTTTTAGTATTATGACATATTTTTATCTATTTTTTCTGCTTACTATTTGGTGATTTTATACAGGTTCAGAAACTTATGTGGGGGGTTAATATAGTGAAGACTGTGGCCGTTAATCTTCTGCCCTCCTTAGACCCTTGGTAATGTCAATAAAATACTTTACTCATACCACAAAAACTCAAAGTAAAAATGTGTCTCAGGACTGAAGGGGTTAATCTCAGCAACATGACACGTTTTTCATATTCATTCTTGTTTTTATCTGGTGATTTTACGCAGCTTCAGAAACTTACGTGGGGGATAAAATAGTGAAGACTGTGTGAATTAATTTTCTGTCTTCCATAGATCTTTGTAAATGTCAATAAAATCGTCTAATCACACCAAAAACTCAAGGTAAAAATGCGTCCCAGT
>NC_059295.1:25208227-25213227 GCF_017591435.1 Portunus trituberculatus | reverse complement strand
TTTGTCACGTAGTTATTGCTCTCTCTCTCTCTCTCTCTCTCTCTCTCTCTCTCTCTCTCTCTCCACAAAGGAGCGTGAAATTTCAGTCTGTAAAGGGAAGGAAATGGAAGGGAAGAGAAGGGAAGGGAGACATTTGTGGTGATCAGGAGGAGGAGGAGGAGGAGGAGGAGGAGGAGGAGGAGGAAAACAAGTGCGTAGAGGCGTATGAGAGGAAACGGAGGAAATGAGCTAAAAATGTAGGCATATGGATATAGGCCTCGTGTGTGTGTGTGTGTGTGTGTGTGTGTGTGTGTGTGTGTGTGTGTGTGTGTGTGTGTGTGTGTGTGTGTGTTTAGGGAACTATGAACAACCACGGTAGCATAAACAAAATAATATGAATGAAAAGAAAAAAAAAATTGAATCAAAATTAAAAGCGAGAAAAGGAAGAGGAAAAGAGGAAGGAAAGAGTAAAATGTGTTTGGAGACCAGAGGAGGGAGAGAAAAAGAAAGAAAAATACAAACTACGTCAAAATTATCTATGAAGAAGTTTTGAGAGAGAGAGAGAGAGAGAGAGAGAGAGAGAGAGAGAGAGAGAGAGAGAGAGAGAGAGAGAGAGAGAGAAAAGAGGAGGGAGGAAACAGAAACAGGAGAGGAGAGGAGGAGAGAGAGGAAGAGGAGGAAGAGTCGAAGCAGGAAGTTTCACGATCGCCTTACAATCGCGGCGCAATGTGATCAGATGTGAGTGATAATCGCCTTAAAGTGTTATCTCCCCTTCCTCCTTCCTCCTTCCTCCTCCTCCTCCTCCTCCTGGTGGTGGTGGTGGTGGTGGTAAGCAACGGTAGTATGTGGGAAAAATTATAATAAAACAATGATAAAAGGTAATGAAGAAGATGATGATGATGATGATGATGATGATGATGATGATGATGATGAAGAAGAAGAAGAAGAAGAAGAAGAAGAAGAAGAAGAAGAAGAAGAAGAAGAAGAAGAAGCAGAAGCAGAAGAAGAAGAAGAAGAAGAAGAAGAAGAAGAAGAAGAAGATGATGATGATGATGATGAAGAAAACAACAGATGAAGAAGAAAAATAAAAAGGAATTGTGAGAGAAAAAAAGAGAGGAGGAAAACCAGAGAGAAAAATATACTGACTCCAAACACACACACACACACACACACACACACACACACACACACACACACACACACACACACACAATAGACGGAAAACACAGTAATCTCACACGAATTGTCCCGTTACCACCACCACCACCGCCACCTCTTCTTCCTCTTATCTCCTCCATCGTCCTCGTCCTCCTCCTCCTTCTCCTCTTCCTTATCTAAAGAAGCACAAAAACTCCTCCTAATCCTTAATAGCAGCAGCCTCCAGGGACACTAGCAGCCCTTTTTAGGAGGAGGAGGAGGAGGAGGAGGAGGAGGAGGAGGAGGAGGAGGAGGAGGAGGAGATGCAATTTCCTGAACCAATAAGGAAAAGCAACACTTGTTCACCATGAAATTCTCTCCTTGTTTCCCTCCCTCTCTCATTTTTCTCTCCTCATCTCTCCTTACTCATTTTTCTCTCCTTATTCTCTTCTCTCAATTTTTTCCTCCTCCTCCTCCTCCTCCCTCCTTCCTCATTTTTCTCTCCCCATCTCTCCTCACTCATGTTTCTCTCTTATTTATCTCCCTTAGTTTTCCCTCATCTCTCTCTCTCTCTCTCTCTCTCTCTCTCTCTCTCTCTCTCTCTCTCTCTCTCTCACACACCCATTTCTTATAGACCTGCTCTATTGGAAACTTCGCTACACCTTCTCTGTATTTAAAAGGCTCTACCTCAAATTACAAGGCTTTTTAATAGTATTTTTACGGTTCTAGTAACAGATTCACACAAAATTTCTTTATTATTAACCCTTTCAGTACTGGGGACACATTTTTACCTTGAAATTTGTGTACGATTAAACCATTTCATTGACATTAGGAAGGGTCTATAGAGGTCAGGAGATTAATGGTCACAGTCTTCACTATTTTAATCCCCCCACATGAGTTTCTGAAGCTGTATAAAACCACCAAATAGTAAGCAGAATGAATATCGAGACGCGTCATGGTACTGGAGTGGTTAGCAGGAAAAAATGGTCTTCAGAATCCAGTTGATCATCGCTGTGGCCTTGAAATTAGTCGCGGTGGGAGAGCAAAGCGTTTTTTAATACCTGGCACGTCTTTCCTCTCACTCCCCAGTACTCTTGTCACACCACTCCTCCTTACCCTTACCCTTCCACATCCTCCTCCTCCTCCTCCTCCTCCTCCTCCTCCTTCTCCCGCTTGCCTACTTTCCCTTCCTGACTCACACATCACGTCACTCATCCTCTTTCCTTCCGTTCCTGCATCCTTGACTCCTGCCTGTTACGTCCTCTCTCTCTCTCTCTCTCTCTCTCTCTCTCTCTCTCTCTCTCTCTCTCTCTCTCTCTCTCTCTCTCTCTCTCTCTCTCCTCTCTATTCTCTCTCTCTCTTCTCTTCTCTCTCTTCCTTCCTCTCTCTCTCTCTCTCTCCTTTCCTCCTTCTTTCATTTCTCTCTCTCTCTCTCTCTCTCTCTCTCTCTCTCTCTCTCTCTCTCTCTCTCTCTCTCTCTCTCTCTCTCAGTTGCCAGTTGCCTTCATTCCTCACCACACACCCACCCACCCACACATCCACTTTACCCCTCTTCCCCCTCGCGCTCATTCACTCTCAAATGGCCCTCAATTGCAATGGCTTCTGCTCCTTATGACGCCAACGCAAGCCCTCCTTAGCGCCCTCGGGAACGTCAGCAAACACCCAGACACAGACACACCACGCCACAGGGAACCTCAATCTGGAGAAGTCAAGGTTAGGATGCTGCGTTTGTCTCCGTCCGCATGCTAATCTGTGGTGCGGTGAGTCTTCGTTCTTGTGAAATGTGTTACCTATTTGACTTTAGAGTTGGTGGTAGGGAAATATAAGGTGATTGTGTTTTTCTACTACCCACTCTATACATTGGTCTAGATATATACCTTCGTCTCTTTTATATGTAAGAGAGGAAATTAGCCAAACTTTGTGGTAGGGAAACATTAGATGATTGGAAGGAATGGACTGTTTTCCACTCTATACATTGGTCAAGATATTCACCTTCGTCTCTTTTTTTTTTTTTTATGTAAGAGAGGAAACTGGCCAAGGGCAACAAAATATATATCAAAAGAATGGCCAGTTAATTTACAGTTCCCTTACAGATTAATAGTTAGTCAAAAGACAGGAACAAATGTCTTGAGACCTCCCTCTTAAAAGAAGTTTTCATATTCATTCTGCTTACTATTCTGGCGATTTTATACAGCTTCAGAAACTTGTGTGGAATTAGAATAGTGAAGACTCAGGTCCATTAATCTTCTGACTTCCGTAAACCATTCCTGATGTAAATAAAATCGTCTAATCACATCCAAAAATCAAGGTAAAAATGGTCTCAGTAATAAAAGGATTTAATAACATCGGAACTGAGTAGTGAGTGGGAGGTAAGAAAGACGATAATTTGTTAAAAAAAGAGAGAAGATGGAGGAAACGAAGTATATTAAAAAAGGTTGGGGGAGAATAATTGATAAAAAGGCGATAAAGGGAAGGAAAAAGGAAGGCCAAAGGAAGAACAATTATTAAAAAGAAAGAAAGGAAAGTTGTTAGTTGTGGTTAAGTGGAGATGGAAAAACGATGCCAGAAAAAGACGGGAAGATTTTTTTTTTATGGTGAAGAATGCAAGACAAGCTAGTTATAGAACGAGGAGGAGGAGGAGGAGGAGGAGGAGGAGGAGGAGGAGGAGGAGGAGGAGGAGACTAATAAAAGACAAAAACCTCCCCATTTCCTTACAGTCACTCGCTACCCTCCACGTCCACCCACACCCACACCCCACACCCACAACCCCCCCCACACACCCATCCTCTGGTCCACCCACTGCTTCCACACACTCCCGTCCTTCCCCGCCCATTTCCTGCACCGCCCGATTCAGTAAAGATCGTGATTTAATACGGCCGAGATCACCTTTAGTGCTCATTAAATTCAAATTGGTAAAAATATTGAACTCTCCTCCTCCACCACCACCACTACTACCACCACCACCACCACCACCACCACCAGTCATCTTCCGGTTTAGTCTTCATAATAGTAAAGAGGAATATAAAGTTAGTAGAGAGAGAGAGAGAGAGAGAGAGAGAGAGAGAGAGAGAGAGAGAGAGAGAGAGAGAGAGAGAGAGAGAGAGAGAGAGAGAGATGGATGGAAGGTTGGTGAGGAGTTAGTGTGTTTGTGAAGGAGTGTTTGGAAATTATTATCGGTTTTGTGTTGTTTTGTTTTATTTTGTTTTGTTTTGAGATTATTGGCTGGATTATTGTTGTTGTTGTTGTTGTTGTTGTTGTTGTTGTTGTTGTTGATGCTTCTACTTTTTCTTTGTTTCTTTATCGTTTCTTCTTAAAAGTTGTTATTCTTGTTTTCTTTATGCTTTTATTATTTTTTTCCAATTCTTCTTCTTCTTCTTCTTCTTCTTCGTCTTCTTCCTTCTACTACTACTACTACTACTACTATCTCCTTTTCCTCCATCTCTCTCATAGGATTTTTTTTTTTTTTTAAGATGATCACAGTAGTAGAAGTAGTTGTAGCAGCAACAGCACCACCACCACCACCACCACCTTGAGTGCCAGGTGCCAGGAGGTGTGCGGGGCGTGCAGGGCGGGGCGCGGGGCCACTTAGTCCATCACTTGCTGTTGCGCTGCGAGACATTGACGGTCAGTTTTGCCTCGGCCAGACTGGACACGCGGCACTCAAGGACGAGGACGCCTACTTTCTTTTTTCTCTACCTTTATTTATCACTACGCTCACTTTTCCTTTATTTTTTTTCTTTTAAAGTTTCCATGACGTCACTCAATTGTTTCCCTTCATGTCTTCCTGGAGGCGAACACATGACTTGGGCACGTATTCTTAACCGCTTTGCTCTCTCCCCATCACTGCTTTCCAAAGGCTCCAGGTGAAGGTACTAGTGTTTCTA
>NC_059295.1:25185727-25190727 GCF_017591435.1 Portunus trituberculatus | reverse complement strand
TAGAAAATAACTGCAAAACAAAGACAAACTAGAAAAAAAGTGTTAGGAAGAAAACAAAAAAAAAAAAACAAGTTGTGCTACAGAACGAGAGAGAGAGAGAGAGAGAGAGAGAGAGAGAGAGAGAGAGAGAGAGAGAGAGAGAGAGAGAGAGAGAGAGAAGAGAAGAGAAGAGAAGAGAAGAGAAGAGAAGAGAAGAGAAGAGAAGAGAAGAGAATGAGAGAAAAGAGAAAGAAAGAGACCGAGAGAAAAGAGAAAGAAAGAGACAGAGAGAAAATAGAGAGAGAGAAAAGTGAGAGAATTAAGAGAGAGAGGAAGAGAGTGGGAGAGGTTTTGCCCATAAAAGCAACCCATGACCTTTCCATATCTCACCCACTGGCGACACTTGCTACCCTAATGACCTATCCTCCTCCTCCTCCTCCTCCTCCTCCTCCTCCTCCTCCTCCTCCTCTTCCACCTCCATTACTTAAGCCTCCACCTGCCAGGCACTCCCAAGGCCGCCCACGAACAGAGGAAGGGAGCAACTGGGCCAGAGACATTAAGAAGATCATATTCTGGGACACATTATTAAGTTCCCGC
The DNA here is from genome assembly GCF_017591435.1 of Portunus trituberculatus. Classification (NCBI taxonomy): domain Eukaryota; kingdom Metazoa; phylum Arthropoda; class Malacostraca; order Decapoda; family Portunidae; genus Portunus; species Portunus trituberculatus. Next base: position 25,190,151 of record NC_059295.1, on the reverse strand, counting down.
CGCGAAAAGGTTGCTGCGGAAGTTGTTGGAGGAGGAGGAGGAGGAAGAGGAAGAGGAAGAGGAAGAGGAGGAGGAGGAGGAGGAGGAGGAGGAGGAGGAGGAGGAGGAGGAGTTGGGAGGTATAAAACAGATTGAAGGAGTTAATGGTGTGAGTATAGGAGATTCTAGAAATGAGGACTTTTGCGCACCGTGGAGGTCTTATTGAATGAAGGGGGAAGCAGGAGGAGGAGGAGGAGGAGGAGGAGGAGGAGGAGGAGGAGGAGAAGCTAACGATGGATATTCATGGCTCATCCAACCATCCATCTCTCTCTCTCTCTCTCTCTCTCTCTCTCTCTCTCTCTCTCTCTCTCTCTCTCTCTCTCTCTCTCTCTCTCTCTCTCTCTCACACACACACACACACACACACACACCTATTCACTTCTATTCAGTTTATTCAGAAATGGTTGTTGTTGTTGTTGTTGTTGTCATTGTTTCATTACTTTCTTGTATTTATTTTATTAGTCTATATGTTGTGTTAGTCTAGTATTCTTTCTTTCCTCTCCATATTTGTTTTTATTTCATTACTACTACTACTACAAACACTACTACTACTACTACTACTACTACTACTACTACTACTACTAGGCAAGGAAGGATGGCTAGAGAGAGACTGAGGAGATAAAGGCATTGCAAAGAGTGGATAGCTTGCAAAGAGGGAGTAGAAGATGATGAAAACAAATGCGAGGGTCTCAAGTGGGAAGAAAATGTGACTACGAGAGGTAAAGATAGAACGAAGAAAGGTGAAGTGGAGTGGATAAAAGATGGATTTGATTAATGAGTAAAGGAACAGGATAGAGAAAGCTGAAGGGGGTATAGGAATGCAGGAAAACTATTGTGAAATCGAAGAAAAGAGCTTTGATTGATGCCAGAAGAGAAGGTAAAAGGAGGAAGATTTTAGATGAAGGTAGACAGAAAAGGTTGATGTGAGGAAGAAAATAAAGAGAGAGAAAAAAACTAAGCTAGGGAAGAAAGCTGAAATGGTAAAAGAGGAAGATTTTAGACGAAGGTAGACAGAAAGATTGAGATGACGAAAATAAAAGAAAAAAAAAGCTGAAATGACTATAAGAATGCTGGAAAACTATAGTAAAAAATTAAAAGACCTTGACTATATACCAGAAGAGACTGTAAAAGAGGAAGACTTTGCACGAAGGCAGACAGAAAGGTTGAGGTGAGGAGGAAAAGAAAAACTGAAGAGAAAAAAAAAACAAGCTGTGGAGGACATAAGGGTGGGGGAGGGTATGGTAACGGAAGGAGATAGGGGGAGGAAAAGGGCAGAGGAAGGAGAGAGGAGGGAAAAAACAAGTTAACTATGAAGTGAAAAGGTTAGATTATTGGATAAGTTGGAAACGGGATTCAAGGAAGGAAGGAAGGAAGGAAGAAGGAAGAAAATAAGTAAAAGTCAAGAAAAACAGAAAATGAGAGAGAGAGAGAGACAAACGGTAAACACAGAGAGACAGAAGAAGGAGGAAGATCGAAAGGAACACGGAAGAAAAGGAAAAGAGAAAAAAAGAAAGGTAACAAGAAGAGGAAGGAAAGAGGAAGATAAGAAAAGCAAAAAGAAAGAAAAAAATTAAGAGTGAGAGAATGAGATAAATGGAGAATACAGAGAGACAAAGAAGATGGAGAGGAATAAGAGAGAAAAGGAAACAAGAAAAGAAAGAAAATAAGATGAAGAGGAAGGAAAGAAGATAGGTCAAGAAAATAAAGAGAGAAAAGTTTGGAAGAATGAGAAAATGAGATAAAGGATAAACATAGAAAGAAAGCAAAAAGATGATAAAGAGGAATAAGAAAAAAGGAGACGAGAAAGAGAATAGAAGATGAAGAGAAAGACGAGAAAAACAAAAGGAACACTGGAGGAACGAAATAAAGGACACGAATAGAGAAACACAAGGAAGAAAATAAGAAATGACGAAGGAAAAATAAAAAGGAAAAGAGAGAAATGAAACAAGAAAAAGGAAAGAAAGTACAAAGAATAAGAGAACAAGATCAAGAAGACACACATTATAGAAAGAGAAGAAAAAAATGATAAAAGAACAAAAAAGAAAGAAAATAAGAGAAAGAGAAACACCAAAACGAAAATATTAAAAAAACTCGACACGGAAAACAAAAAAAATAAATAAATAAAATAAAATAAATAAATAAGAACGAAATAAAAAAAAAACGAGGATAAAAAAACGAAAAAAAATAAGAACAAGATGAAAGAAAAAGAGAGAAAAGGAAATAAAAAAAAAAGAAAAAGGAAACATGAATAAAGTAAGTGAATGAGTAACACCCTAACCAATCTTCTTCATTCCTATTACTACCATCATCATCATCATCATCACATCACCACCACCGCCACCACCACCACCACCACCACCACCACCCCATTATGCTATCCATGTCAGGAGGGCAAGGACGAGATGCACCAGTGAAAGAACTCCATTTCTGTGGCACAATTCCACAAAGACCGAGTAATGGCAGGAAATTAAGTGTTTTGCGCTGTTTAGGACAGAAGGCTGCAGGTGTGTAGGAGAGAGAGAGAGAGAGAGAGAGAGAGAGAGAGAGAGAGAGAGAGAGAGAGAGAGAGAGATAGGGGGCGTAACTAATGTAAACTTTAACTTTTCCCACCTCTCTCTCTCTCTCTCTCTCTCTCTCTCTCTCTCTCTCCTGCTTCCCTAGTTTTCTCAGTATATTTGTTGTTAATAAAGTTTTTCCTCCTACAATAGTTTATTTTCTTGGTATGTATATTCATTAACTATTTTTCCCTCTTACCACACACACACACACACACACACACACACACACACACACACACACACACACACACACACACACACACACACACTGGTGCACTAAATCAATTAATACATAAATTCATAAACTATACATGGATAAATACAGGAAGGGTTGTGCAGCCATAAACTTGATAAAATAAAGGGAGTATTTTTTTATATATGTATAGAAATGGGGGTGAGTGGTGGTGGTGGTGGTGATAGTAGTAGTAGTAGTAGTAGTAGAAGTAGTGATAGTGGTAGTGGTGGTGGTAGTAGTGGTGGTAGTGGTGGTGGTGGTTCTCTATCTATAAACACCATACACTTGAATTTTCCTTTCCCTACCTTTCCTATGCTTCCCCTTTCCCCTTCCCCTTCCTCTCCCTTTCCCTAATGGTGAGGGAGGGTCTTCCTACACCAGCGGACCGGGACCTCCTTCCTGGACCTGACTAAGGACCTTTTCTTCCTCTTTTTTTCCTCCCCAAACGAATTTATGAGACGTCGAGAAGAGGGTTTTATTTTTTCCCCTCATTTTTTCCCCTCGTTCACTGAAAGGCTGTGAGTTAAGGTGCCTCACATTTATTGTCTTATTTCTTGTCTTTTATTTTTGTCACATTTTTTTTTCTTTTTAAATTTTTCCATCTGTTTTGTTTACTAATTTTTTCTTTTCTGCTACTTTTTTTTTTTCTTTTTCCTTTCTTATTTCGTGACTTTTCTTCTTTGTTACTTTTTCTTTGTTTCTATCTCCGTTTTATTTCCTATTTTCTTTTTTGTCCTTTTTTCTTTTTCTTTTCTTTTTTTTCTATTTGTTTTGTTTCGTGACTTTCCTTTTTTGTCATTTTTCCTTTTTCTTTTCATTTTTTCTATCTCTGTTTTGTTTCGTGACTTTCCTGTTTGCTACTTTTTCTTTTCTTTTTTTTCCGCTCTCTCTCTCTCTCTCTCTCTCTCTCTCTCTCTCTCTCTCTCTCTCTCTCTCTCTAATTTGTCGTTGTGCTCTAATTTCTTTCTTTTTTTTCGTGTGTTTTTCTGTTTTTTCTTCTTCCTGATCTTCGCTTTTTTTTTTCTTTTCTTTATCTTCCTTCCTTTTCTATTTACTGATTATATTTGTTCTTTCTCTTTTTTTTTTTACCTAGTAAGTTTGTTTCCGTGTATCTATTTACTCTCTCTCTCTCTCTCTCTCTCTCTCTCTCTCTCTCTCTCTCTCTCTCTGTGTGTGTGTGTGTGTGTGTGTGTGTGTGTGTGTGTGTGTGTGTGTGTGTGTGTGTGTGTGTGTGTGTGTGTGTGTGTGTGTGTGTGTGTGTGTGTTTCCATTTAGTTTTATTTCCATTGTTTCATTTGATTTTTTTTATTGCTTTGTTTGTTCGCTGATTGCAATTGTCGTTTACCATTCTCAGTTATCAAAAATATACATGAATGAATGAATGAATGAATGAATGAATGTATAGAAAAATTAACACTTCCTTCCCTTTTTTTTCTGAATCTTTTAACTTTCAACTAACTTATTCGTTCACGCAAAACATTAACCCCTTCAGTACCATGACGCGTTCTAATGTTTTTTTTTTCTGCTTACTATCTGCTGACTTCATACAGCTTCACAAACTTATTAGGGAGTTAAAATAGTGACGACCCAGA
>NC_059295.1:25163227-25170727 GCF_017591435.1 Portunus trituberculatus | reverse complement strand
AGAGAGAGAGAGAGAGAGAGAGAGAGAGAGAGAGAGAGAGAGAGAGGAATGTTCTTGTACTTATTGTTGTTTTGTGTACATAAGGTAGTTTTTCTTTCTTTATTTATTTATTTTGCATTATTTATTTATTTTTTCTTTTTCTTTTTTCTTTATATGGATGGAAAATTTTCTGTATCGTTGGCTTTCATTATTATTATTATTATTATTATTATTATTATTATTATTATTATTATTATTATTATTATTATTATTATTATTATTATTATTATTTTCTCCTATTGATTTATTTTAGTTATTTTTCTTGGTGGTCTTATTCATTTATTCATCATTCATTTACTTATTTATTTTCAGTTTACAGGTTTAAATTTGATCTTTCACAATCTGTCATCTCTCTCTCTCTCTCTCTCTCTCTCTCTCTCTCTCTCTCTCTCTCTCTCTCTCTCTCTCTCTCTCTCTCTCTCTCATGTTTTGCCGTCTTCTTGGAAATTTGCGATCAACATCCTTCTCTTTTTAATTTATTTTCTCATTTCCCTCCAGCTCCCTTTCCTCCCCTCCCTCCTCCTTGCCTCCCTTTCCTCCTTATCCTCCTCTTCCTCCTCCTTCCCTCCCTGTCCTCCGTTCCTTCCTCCTCCTTCCCGCCCTGTACTCTTCCTCCTCTTTCCTTCCCTTTCCTGCTCTCTATCCTCCTCCTTCCCTTCCTTTTCTCCTCTCCTTCCTCTTCCTTCCTCAATTTCCTCCTCTCCATCCTCCTCTTTTCCTTTTCTTTCCTCCTCTCCCTTTCCTTCTCTCCATTCTCCTCCTTTCTCCATTTCCTCCTCTCCATTCTCCTCTTCATCCTTTCCTCCTCTCCATCTTCCTCTTCCTCCCTGTCCTCCTCTCCATTCTCCTCTTCCTCCACCTCCTTTCCTTTCCTCCTCTCTATCTTCCTCCATTACCTTTGTGTGTCTTCCTCCTCGTCTCCTTCCCTCCCTCTTCCTCCATTCTTTCATTATCTATGTAAATTTATGTTGGTTTTTCCTCTCTCTTTCCTCCTTTTACCCTTCTATCTCCCTTTTCTATATTTTTTTCTCCCATCACGTATTCCTCCATCATCTCCCTTTTTTTCCTTCCTCTGCTACCTTCCCTTCCTTTCATCTGTGCTTGCCTCTCTCTTTCCTCCCTATTTACATCTATCTCCCTCTCCTTTCCTAATTTTCCTCCCATCACTTGTATTTTCCTCTTTCCTCCTTTTTTTCCTCCATACATGTACCTCGTATCTCACTTTCTTTTTCCTCATTTTCCTCGCATTACTCTTATTTCTCCTTCATCTCCCTCCTTTCCTCCCTTATCTACACTTTCCTCTCTCTTTCCTCCATATACACACCTATCTCCATTTTCCTTCCCTCTTCCTTCCATCACTCGTATTTTCCTACCTCCCTTCTTCCCTCCCTCACCAGTACCTCCCTTACTATTTACTATTACTTCCCTCCCTCTTCCCTCCTCCCTCTTATGCCTTCCCCTTCTCCCAGTCACCCCGTCAGCCCGTCAGCCCGTCATCCTCATTACGCTGCCGGCCAGGGAAGGCATAAACACGAGTAATAGGATTAATTATGCCTGTGAGCTGCCTGGAGTGTGGTGGTGGTGGTGGTGGTGGTGGTGGTGTGTGTTAACTTGGTGTTGTGTTTTACTAATATTCACTTTTTTTCAAGGGTTTTATTTTTTTTCTCTTGTTTATTCTTCTTTTTTATTATTTTTTATATTTATTTTCTTTTTCACCTCACCACCAACACTATTCTGTCTCCTCCTCCTCCTCCTCCTCCTCCTCCTCCTTGTCTCCTTATTAATATCCCTCCTCCTGGTCCTCACTCTATCCTCCTCCTATTTCATGTCCTGTTCTTGATAACGAGGCATTTATCACGAACACAATCTGACACTCACCACCACAACCACCATCACCACCAACACACACTACACCCTCACCATCACCATCACCATCACCACCACCACCACCACCACGACTATATATACATGAATTCTGCTATGTTCCATCATTTCCTTCGTCTCTTCATGTCCTATCAAACCAAATACACTAATTAACTAAGATATAAAAATAAAGAAAAAGAAAAGGCAAGGAAAGGAAGATGGATAGATAGATAGATATATAGATAAATAGATAGATAAACAGATACACAGATAGATAATAGATAAATAGATACATAGACAAACAGATAAACAGATACACAGAGATAGATAGATAGATAGATAATTAGATACACACGCCTTAAACATTCCCTTCTTCACACACACACACACACACACACACACACACACACACACACACACGGCAGTCAATATTTAATGGGTCTCGTGTCCTGGTATTAGCTGAGCCGTGGATTGCCTGCATTATTTCTGTCTTCGCTTCTCATTTGGTTCTATTTCCACGTCTCCCTCTGAATCTTCCACTTGTATTTCTGGCACAGACAGGAATGGGATGTTAATTAATGGTGGAGTGATGCATGGGTTGTTTCTGGTTTAGAAAATGTACTAGTTTTTTTTTTTTTTTTAATGCTGTTTCATCTTTTTGTTCGAATCGTATCTCCTCCTCCTCCTCCTCCTCCTCCTCCTTTTTTTTTTTATCCTATTTGATCTTTTTGTTCCTTTCGTATGTATCTCCTCCTCCTCCTCCTCCTCCTCCTCCTCTTGCTAGTTTTCTTTTTTTTTAATCCTATTTGATATTTTGTTCCTTTCGTATCCCTCCTCCTCCTCCTCCTATTCCTCGTCTTCCTCTTCCTTCTCTTTTCCATATACTTCACTCACTTTACTACACTGTTACCCATCGTTACTTCTTCCTCCTCCTCTTCTTTCAATTCATTCATTCCCTCACTCACTTCCTCATTTCATCCGTTTCTCCTCCTCCTCCTCCTCCTCCTCAGAAACAGCCTTGCAAGGGCCGTGTACTATTCCTTCCTTTGTATGTACTGTCTTCTTCCTCTGCTATCCTATTGATTTCACTGTATTTTAGATGGTATAGTCCTCGCAAACACTCAAAAAGGACTAACTGCGTAACTGATGGTGTTTGTTTTGGCTTCGCTTTAATTTCCGTGTCTTCTCAGTCTTTCAGTCCAATGATGCCCGTATTCTGAAACGCTTTGCTCTCTCACCACGACTGTTTTCAGGGCCACAGAGATGATTAGCAGGGTTTTCAAGAGTGTTTCTCCTGTTCATAATGTATAAATCTTGTCACTCTGCCTCTAGAACCGTGAAAACTTGCTTAAAAATGCTTTATTTTCTAACCATGACTGTTTTCAAGTGTTTTTTCCAGTTGATAATATAGAAATCTTGTCAATCTGAATCTAGAACCATAAAAACTTGCTTCAAAATGCTCTTCTCTCACCACGATTGTTTTCCAAAGCCACAGAGATGATTAACGAGATTTCCAAGTGTTTCTCCTTTTAATAATAAAAATTTCATCACTCTGCCTCTCGAACCGTTAAAATACATTAAAAACTCGTGTAAACTTAAATAAAGCCTTTTGAAATAGTGGTGATAGAGCGCAGAAGTGTTTGAGAATACGAGCCTTTAGTCTTGGCACGGCAGGATAGAGTACACTTACATTTTAATAATCAACTGAACCACGCTCCAATTTACCTCCCAATCCCACGGACTCTTGATGTAACCCTCCGGCCAAGTCTCTAATACCCTTCACCCCGCCTCGCCCCACCCCGGCCCACACACCACACCCTACACCGATACAGGCCGCACCCTCAGGCCTACACGAACCCATTCCCCTCCTCTCCCTTCCCTCCAGCTTTGCAATCATCCCCCTTATTCCCTCAGGCTCCTTCCCCTTATCCCCTTCCTCCGCATATGATTTCTCCCCCTTTCTCTTCCTGTCAGTCACACATTACTTCCCTCTTCCCTTCGTCCTCTGTTCTGGTATTTGTTTTCCCCCTTCCCTTCCGCTACTATCCCACGTCTTCCTATTTCCCTTCTCGACCATCTCCAGTTAACACTCATGTCCCAAATACAAAAGAAGAGGAGGTGGGAAGGCGAGGTTATGAGGGGAGGGGGCGTTGGAGAAGCTAATAAGTGGGGAGTGAGGAGCTTGTCTTCTCAACCCACAGTCCTTTGCTATGTTATCTGTAGGTCCACGTGACAAGACCTCTCCCCTCTCCCTCCTGCTTGCTACCCCTTCCCCCGCAGTGTAGCCCCGCCGGCCGTCCATCATCGCCCCTCGCAAAGATAGTCACGGCCCTGCACTCAGTAACCTTTGGCCAAGCATATAGATCATCCTGCTTCCCTCCCTCGCTCCTCCCTCACTCCCCTCACTTGCTCCCTTACTCCTTCGCTCCCTCGCTACCTCACTCCCTCACTCTCTCACTACCTAGCTTGTTTCCTCACTCCCTCACTTTCTCAGTCTTCTTCGCTCACTCCCTTACTCCCTCACTCGTTCCGTTCGTCCCCGCGGGTTGTGGTGGTGGTGGTGGTGGTGGTGGCTGGCACGACCTACACTATTTATTATACACGATTTCTTTTTACCATTATTGTATACCAGTAAAATTATTATTATTATTATTATTATTATTATTATTATTATTATTATCATTACTATTGTTATATATTTATTTACTTATTTGTTGGTTTCTTAATTTGATAACTATATTCAAGATTTTAAGAGTTTAGTTTGTGTGTGTGTGTGTGTGTGTGTGTGTGTGTGTGTGTGTGTGTGTGTGTGTGTGTGTGTGTGTGTGTGTGTGTGTGTGTGTGTGTGTGTGTTTTCAATAAAGGTGCATAATAGTTCGTGACTTTTCCTTATTTATCGTGGCTTTCTTAAATTTGTAGTGTTTTCTTAACCTCTTCAGTACTTTGACGTGCTTTCAAATTCATCCTGGTTACTATTCGGTGATTTTACACAGCTTCAGAAACTTATGTGGGGATTCAAATAGTGAAGACTTTGGCCATTAACATTCTGACCTCCATAGACTCTTCCTAATGTCAATAAAATCATCAAATCACACCAAAAATTAAAGGTAAACATGCGTCCCAGTCCTGAAGGGGTTAATTTATGTGCCGACGCGTTTAGAATCGGTATCATCATCATCATCATCATTTTTATCTATTTATTTATTTTTTTCTATGCAAAAGGGGAAGCCGGCCTAGGGCAAGAAAATATCAGAAAAAAAATGCCCACTTGAATGCCAGTTCACTTACCATTATCACTACTATTACTATGTCGTCTGTTTGTATGTATGTGTTTATTTTTCCTGCGGCGTCATTTGAGCTTCACACACACACACACACACACACACACACACACACACACACACACACACACACACATGAATAAATAAATAAATAAATAAAAATAAAATATAAGATAAATAAATAAATAATCACAATAATAAATAAATAGATAAATAAATAAATAAAATAATACCGCATGACTTCCCCGCCTGGCGCTGTTCCCACATGGTTAGTTAGTTAGCTCTGCCGTGCATCACAAAACGAACAACAAAAAACATGTCCTTTAATTAATCACGAAATGCCGGAGACTTAACCCCTTCAGTACTGGAACGCATTTTTATCATGAATTTTTGGTGACTACAAGATTTTTATTGACATTAGATAAGGTCAATGGAGGTCAGAAGATTAATTAATGGCCAGAGTTGTAACTATTTTAATCCCCCACATAAGTTTCTGAATCTGTATAAAGTCACCCAATAGTAAGCAGAAATAATATGAAAACGCGTTCTGCTACTGAAGAGATTAAATTTTAGACAACCCCCTCCCTCCTACCGCTAGTCCTTTCCTGGCTGGCTGTCTTCTGAGATACTCCTTGGATTATTGATTTGATTTTAGACACCCCCTCCCTCCTACCGCTAGTCCTTTCCTGGCTGGCTGTCTTCTGAGATGCTCCTTGGATTATTGATTTGAGAGGATAATACACACATTAGTTTAGCATTAACCTTTAAATTCCGTAAACGTACAGGTAAGAATATTTAACTGCCCCTTTTCCGGAGAGAGAGAGAGAGAGAGAGAGAGAGAGAGAGAGAGAGAGAGAGAGAGAGAGAGAGAGAGAGAGAGAGAGAGAGAGCGTGCGTCTTGATCGATCTCAATTAAACTAAACTCACGCTCACAAAACTAACTTATATTCACAAAAGTAATCTCACACACAAAACTAAATCCCTTCAGTAAAATGACGTGGTTATTTATTCATTCTGCTTACTATTTGGTGATTTTATACAGCTGCAGAAACTCATGTGGGGGATTAAACAAGTGAAGACGCTGGACATTAATCTTCTGACCTCCATAGACCCTTCCTAACGTCAATAAAATGGTCTAATCGTACACAAATCTCAAGGTAAAAATGTGCCCCAGTACCGAAGGGCTTAACTTACGTACATTCGCTAAAACCTAACTTACATTGGCAAAAGTGAGCGTATAGGAATGTGACAATGTCCCAAGCACGCACACTTCCCTCAGGTCAACGGTGTCCTCCAATACAAAGTCAATGAAAGGAGAGAAAGAGAGAATGAGAAAAAAAAGAAAGAAAAGACGGCAGCGTGTGTCTTGGCTTGATCGATCTGGCTTAGAGGAGAGCGCCAAGTGGTTCTCCTTTTGCCCCCAACCCCGGAGAGCCTCACCCCCTCACACCCGCACTCTCGCCTCGGGGTACGGGTGCTGGCGGCTCAGGACTTACAGTGCAGGTGGCTCAGCGACTCAGTGGCTTAGCGACTCACCGGCCCCTCAGAATTTAGCACGGTCATCTCAGGAAGGTAAATTTAATAGAGTGTTATCAAGACACTTCCAAAACTGATACGGTTAATGCCTCTCGGAAACTATTCTTATAGTGGAAGACCATTATTATCCTTGTTATTACTGCTATTTTCTCTTCCCGGATCTATTTTTAACCTCTTCAATACCATGAGCCATTTCCATATTCATTCTGCTTACAATTTAGTGATTTTATACAGCTTTAGAAATTTATGTGGGGATTAAAATAGTGAATACTGTAGCCATTAATCTTCTGACCTCCATAGATCCTTCCTAACGTCAATAAAATGGTTTAATCGTACACAAGAGTAAAAATGTGTCCCAGTACTGAAGGGGTTGATATGTACAAAAGAAATCTATAATAGCAATGATCAACTAGCCACAAGTCACCTATCCAATGGCGCGTTCTGTGTGGCTCTTGTTTTCAAAGACTGTTTTCTTCCTTTACCTCTACGTCACTGACAACACGAAGAGTCAGGGAGAGGAAATAATGAGTTAGGAAAGTTTGGAAGTCTCTCTCTCTCTCTCTCTCTCTCTCTCTCTCTCTCTCTCTCTCTCTCTCTCTCTCTCTCTCTCTCTAGTTCGCTCGTCTCTTCCATCACTTTTACTCATCCTCTATTCAACCAATCAAAAGAGGTCAATCCACTTCTAATCGACTACAATCATTCATACCAACCTCTCTCTCTCTCTCTCTCTCTCTCTCTCTCTCTCTCTCTCTCTCCGTTAAGCACACAGCACAGCCAGTCA
>NC_059295.1:25155727-25160727 GCF_017591435.1 Portunus trituberculatus | reverse complement strand
ACGTTCTGTTTACCGTCACTACTACTACTACTACTACTACTACTACTACTACTACTACAACTTCTACTACTACATCAATAACTATTACTAATACTGCTACTACTACTACCACCACCACCTATACTACTACCATCACCATCACCACCACCACAACCACTACCACTACCACTACTACTACTACTACTTCCTCAGGTCAATATTCCAGACAGTAGCAGGTATGTAGTGTTTTGTGTGAATTAGCGTTGTACGAAGCGTGTTCCCAGCATTGTCATTTGGTGAATTAATTAATTGATTATCTATGCATGTGCCCTCTCATCTATTGGGTTCATTCATTTATTGCTTAAGTTTTGTTTTATTCATTTCAATACTTATGTTGTCTATCCTGTCATTGATTCATATATTCTCTTCTCTCTCTCTCTCTCTCTCTCTCTCTCTCTCTCTCTCTCTCTCTCTCTCTCTCTCTCTCTCTCTCTCTGTGTGTGTGTGTGTGTGTGTGTGTGTGTGTGTGTGTGTGTGTGTGTGTGTGTGTGTGTGTGTGTGTGTGTGTGTGTGTGTGTGTGTGTGTGTGTGTGGCAAAGTCCCGTACACCTTCACACCTCTCTCCCGTCCCTCTCCCTCTCTCTCTCCTCAACCTGCCTCTTCAGTAGTACTCTCAGTGGCAGGGAGCGTTGACCCCCTCTCACACGATACCCTCCTTTCTCTCCCCTCTCCTCCCTCTCCCCCCACTGTCGCCTACATTCTCTAAGGCATTGATCGGGGCAAGCAAAACTCCTCCCAGTTCATTAACCTTACCTTTCCTTCCCTACCTCCTCCCCTACCTTTCCTCTAAGTCTATCCTTCTTCCCTCCATTGGCTTTACCTTTCCTTCCCTACCTTTCCTCCCTATCTATCCTTCTTCCCTCCATTCCCTTACCTTACCTCCCTCTCTCTCTCTCTCTCTCTCTCTCTCTCTCTCTCTCTCTCTCTCTCTCTCTCTCTCTCTCTCTCTCTCTCTCTCTCTCTATCCCTCCACTGTCTTAAACTTACCTCCATCGTTTTTTCTCTCCTATATTTCCTTCATGACTGTCTATCTTTCATCCCTCCACTGGCTTCTCTTATCTTCTCTCTTCTATTCTTTATCTCCTCCTCCTCCTCCTCCTCCTCTTGCTCCTCTGTTTCAATTTATATTCATTTTTACATCAATTTTTTTCCTTCCTTCCTCTCCTTTCTTTATCTTTTCCTTCCTTTCTCCATTTCTTCGTTATCTTCTTCTCACCCATTCTTATCTTCCATTACATACTTTCCTCTCCCTCCTTCCTCCCTTCCTCTACCACTATCGCCTTTTTCCTTCTTCTCTTTTCTTCTCTCCTTTCTTCCAACTTTCTCTCCGCCTTCTCTCTGCGTCAAGAACTTTTCCTCCTCCTCCTCCTCCTCCAGTTATTCATGCTACATATCCCTCGCCATGGTCGACTCCTCCTCCTCCTCTTCCTCCTCCTCCTCTTCCTCCTCTTCCTCCTCCTCCTCCTCCTCCCACTTCACCTTTGTTATCATGTTGTTCAGAAGATGACCTTTCTCGTTTGCCTGTCTTTGTTTCGGCTTTTCTTTGCCTCGCATCTGTCGCTTCGGTGAGTCTTGCTCTTATGATTGTTGTTGTTGTTGTTGTTGTTGTTGTTTTTGTTTTTTGTTGTGGTGGTTTTTGTTGTTGTTGTTGTTGTTGTTGTGGTTGTTGTTGTGGTTTTTGCTGGCCTGATATTTGTTATCTTGTTGTTACTGCCATGGTGTTATTATTTTTGTTATTGTCATTATCGTTGTTGTTGTTGTAGTTGTTGTTGCATTAAAAATTCCTATTAATATTTGTTTTTAAGGTATATTACGTTATTATTATTATTATTATTATTATTATTACATTTCTACATCAGATGTTTAAATTCAATCACTGCAATTTTTCCGTCTCTCTCATCCTTATCTTTATGATATTAATACTTTCTTCTTATTAAAGTGGCACGCTCTCTCTCTCTCTCTCTCTCTCTCTCTCTCTCTCTCTCTCTCTCTCTCTCTCTCTCTCTCTCTCTCCACACCAAGCAATACCATCCTTTATTTATCCTTCTTTTCTCCCTCTTCTCCCCACTTCTTCCCGGTATCACCACCACCACCACCACCACCACCACCACCACCACCACCACCACCACCACCTCCTCCTCCTCCTCCTCCTCCTCCTCCTCCTCCTCCTCCTGTCTCCCCCTCAAGCATAGTCCATCAAGTCCAATATCATTAATTTTCTTCTCCCTTGACTTCCCATAACTCCCCACCCCACGTCCCCCAACGCAACCTACCCCCCTTCCCAATAAAACACACACACACACACACACACACACACACACACACACACACACACACACACACACTCCCCTTCCCCTCCTCCCTATACATTATACAAAGTCCCCTTCTCTATTTCCAGTCACCTGTGCCTCTCCTCTCTCTCTTCTCTCTCCTTCCCCTCTCCCCTCTCCCCCAGCCTCTTCCTCTCCTAGCATCATCTAAATTCTCTCTCTCTCTCTCTCTCTCTCTCTCTCTCTCTCTCTCTATCTATCTATCTGTACGTGTCCTCTGCCTTCTGCCTTGACTTACTCATGGTGGAGCCCCGAGGTGTGTGTCACTGACCGCAGGGGCAAGCAGGCATTGAGGTTAGGTGAGTTTGGTGGTGGTGGTGGTGGTTGGGTTGGTTGGTTGGGTTGGGTTGGATTAGGATAGAGTAGGTTTAGGGTAGGTTAGGTTAAGATTACGTTAAGTTAGGCTAAGTTAAGTTACATCAAATTGCATTAGATTTGATAAGATAAGATTAGATTAAGTTAGGTTAGGTTGTTAGGTAAGGTAAGGTAAGGTAAGGTAAGGTTAGGTTGGTGGTGGTGGTGGTGGTGGTGGTGGTGGTGGTGGTGGCGGAAAGGACGATGGAGGGACAGAAGAAGAGGAAGATGCTGCGTAGTAATGATGATGGCTGGTTTTGGTGGTCACTGATTGCTCATTAGGATTCCTTGCTTGGCAGTGGAGTGGGAGAGGAGACGAAGGTGGAGGGAGAGGGAGAGGGATAGAGGGAAGACGTCATGGTGAGTGGATTTGAAGGAAGGGGAGGGGAGGATGGAAGGGAAAAGGCAGGCCACCCATAGCCAAGTGTGTCCCCTCACTTGCCCATTCCCCTCAAATCCATGCCCTTCCATTTAATGTTACGTAACGGGAGAGAGAGAGAGAGAGAGAGAGAGAGAGAGAGAGAGAGATCCAGCTACATTTCGCTGTTGCTAAATGAATTCCCGTGTGTGTGTGTGTGTGTGTGTGTGTGTGTGTGTGTGTGTGTGTGTGTGTGTGTGTGTGTGTGTGTGTGGACAGGTCTGATTACAATGTCGCCGCCAGCCACACTCCACTCCACGCCTCTCATGTTGCCCACCTCAATAACCACCCCCTAACCACGATTATAACACAAATCACGAAGTAAATTTTGTAATCAATCAAGTGTAGTATCTTTAGAACCTCAAAACACTCTCTCTCTCTCTCTCTCTCTCTCTCTCTCTCTCTCTCTCTCTCTCTCTCTCTCTCATTCCCATAACAGAAGGTACACAGGTCAATCCCATCACCCCATCACCATTCCAGCCTTGCATTATTCGTCACGGTGCCAAAACAGTGCCTGGTGCCCGTGCCAAGAGCCCTTAACCCTTGCTAATAGTGGCCCTCGAGTGGCACTTCACCTCTCCTTCACCTCCTCACGAGCCCTCAAGGTCAAATTTGGCCAGCTCCGGGCACACCTAATTGCTTGATCCGCAGGTGTGTGTGTGTGTGTGTGTGTGTGTGTGTGTGTGTGTGTGTGTGTGTGTGTGTGTGTGTGTGTGTGTGTGTGTGTGTGTGTGTGTGTGTGTGTGTGTGATTTTTTTTCAGAGTATGTGTCTAATTTATTCTAACTGGCTGGCTCTCTCTCTCACTCTCTCTCTCTCTCTCTCTCTCTCTCTCTCTCTCTCTCTCTCTCTCTCTGTCCTTTACACAACAAGAGGAGAGCATATGTGTTAACCTTAATCACACCGACTCCACAAAACACACACACACACACACACACACACACACACACACACACACACACACACACACACACACACACACACTAAGATCGCTAAGCTAATGAGAAGCAATAGAATAAAAGGGAATTTTCATGTACCCAATCGAATGCCTTCGTAAGATTTGCTGTGCCTTACGTGGAAAGCAGATCAGGAGTGGATTAGAAGGCTCAAGACGATTACACTGTTTTTTATTACTATTTTCTTATTATTTTGCCCCTTTTTACTATTTGAAGGCGTTTGTTGACGATTCTCTGGTTCTCGTGAAGACTAATAATTGAGGTGGTGATTAATTACGAAGGTTTGGGTTTTGTGTGTGTGTGTGTGTGTGTGTGTGTGTGTGTGTGTGTGTGTGTGTGTGTGTGTGTGTGTGTGTGTGTGTGTGTGTGTGTGTGTGTGTGTGTGTTTTGAGTAAGTTAATTAAGTTTTATTATTAGAATTTCCTGGTTAATCTTTTCATTGCCTTTTCTTTTCATTAGCGTGTTTTTCTTCCATTTTTCTTGTTTTTTTGTAACTTTTTGCTTTTGTAAATATTTTTTTCTTTCTTTCGTTTTCTGATCATCATCTTTAGTGTTCATCCAGTTTCCTTTCTTTTTTTTATTTATCTCTCTCTCTCTCTCTCTCTCTCTCTCTCTCTCTCTCTCTCTCTCTCCCCATACCTAGTTTTCCTTTCTTCTTATCCTTTTTCCTCTTCTTTCACCATTTACTGTCACTTCCTATCACAAAACTTCCTTCAGATAACCACGAAAATACCAAATGTCAGTAACTGGTCTTTGTGAAACTTGCCTTCCCAACACACACACACACACACACACAAGGAAGAGTGATGTAGTTCAGTAAAGGAAAGGAATATAACGTAAAGAATTAGCATGAGAAAATAAATTAGAAAATATGAAAAGGAAACTGAACGAAATACACACGAAT
>NC_059295.1:25140727-25153227 GCF_017591435.1 Portunus trituberculatus | reverse complement strand
GTTACATCATCATTGGCAGTTGTAGTAGTAGTAGTAGTAGTAGTAGTAGTAGTAGTAGTAGTAGTAGTAGTAGTAGTAGTAGTAGTAGTAGTAGTAGTAGTAGTAGTAGTTGATGTTGTTGCTGTTATTTTTATACGTAAGGTAACTGCTCTCTCTCTCTCTCTCTCTCTCTCTCTCTCTCTCTCTCTCTCTCTCTCTCTCTCTCTCTCTCTCATATCCCCAGAAGGTCATATTGAAAAAAATAAATAAATAAGATTAAAAAATTACTTCACTTCTTTGTCACCTCCATTCTCATCCCAACACCACCACCACCATCACCACCACCACCACCAACAACAACAACAACAACAAAAAACACCCTCTCACTACCACCACCACCACCACCACTATCACTATCACCACTAACAACAAACACCACCACCGCACCACCGCACCACCGCACCACCCTCACCACCGCCACCAACACTTATCGTCTGCCGCAGTCGCCACGCCAACAAAAGCGAAAGCAATACCAGAACCACGACAGCCTCTCCTTCACCCACAGAGACAGGGAGGGCGGCGGGGACATGTGCGTGTGTGTGTATGTGTGTGCCTGTGCGTGTGTCTGTATGTGTGTAGCCACCGTCACCATTGAAAGCATATATACAAGGCAAATCCTGGTTGGAACACGATAAAGAGAAGAGCGAGGCAGTAATGTAGGCTTCTGGGGAGGATCTGACACGCAGCCGCACCATCTCGTCTCAAGTTACTACCAATTACGAGGCGGCGGAACACAGGAGTCAAAAGGCACGAGTCACCCAGCCAGCCAGTCAGCACACTCAGCAGGGTATTAGAAAGAGAGAGAGAGAGAGAGGAAAAGGAGAAGGGAACAGAGAGGAGGAGTATGGGGGGGTGGGAAGAGGAGTTATTTGTTGCCATATGGTGCTGTCAGTGAAGGGAAGGCAAGGAGGATAAGGAAACGCTGGTTATGTGTTTAAATGGACATGTGTTGGGTGAAGGGAGCAGCTTTGAGTGTTGCAAGGAGGCAGGGCCGTATGTGGAGGGTGTGAGTGTTGACTGACAGGTTGTAATGCAAGAATGGTTTGATTGTATTGGATTGTTGAGTGTTGCGAGGCTGCGAGGCGTGACGAGACGAAAGTGAAAGGAAAGCTCGAATCAATAATTGTGGTGTGTAATGACAGAGAGAGAGAGAGAGAGAGAGAGAGAGAGAGAGAGAGAGAGAGAGAGAGAGAGAGAGAGAGAGAGAGAGAGAGAGAGAGAGAAAGTGGTATTGTGGGATTGAAAAATTAATGGGTGAAAAGACACGATGATAGAGCTAGGAGATGACCTATCCATCACGAACGTCATTCAGGAACAACAGAAAGATTGCGGAGAAAGACGACTAGGTACAATTTGGATATTTTACGGAAGAATAGGAAAAATAACTCCTTGCATAACCCTTGAATCGCTCCTCACTGCAATCCACACCAATAACCCCTTCAGTACTGGGACATATTTTTACCACGAGATTTGTGTACGATCAGACCATTTTATTTACATTAAGAAGGGTCTCTGGAGGTCAGAAAGTTAATGGCCAGCGTTTTCACTATTTCAATCCCCCACTTAAGTTTCTGTGGCTCTTTAAAATCAGCAAATATTAAGCAGAATTAATATGGAAACGCGTCATAGCACTGATGGAATTAAGAGCACCGTATTACTATCATAGGCTCGTATTCTCAAACACTTCTAAGCTTGATCTAAATTTATACAAGTTTTTTTTTTTTAAGGTGTTTTTTTATGGTTCTAGAGGCAGAGTGACGAGATTTCTATATTATCAACCGGCGAGTTTATACGAGGCGACTTCACTGTATCCGAGTCACGATGTTGCCAGGTGACAATGAACCTTTAATTGAGAAGAGAGAGAAAAACACTTCCTTTCTCTATCAAGGCGAGTGTCCAACGACTAAACCTGGAGACATTTTCTTTAATTCATCTTAAGAACTAGTTACAATTCACTTTCCACCCCCTCCCCTCTCTCTCTCTCTCTCTCTCATATTGTAAAACCTCTTATATATCAAATAAAACTTTAAATGCCGACTTTTTTTTTATTATTGTTATCATTCCTTGTTACTGATTCGTGGTTCGTTCTCACCTGCTCATTAGAGAAACCACGCTAATTTACTCTCCAGGTGCGCGTCTTACCATCTCAGACGCGCACCAACAAGAAAATAGTTATAAAAAGAGAAATTAGGTATAAACAGAGAAGATAACACATACGTAAATAGGAGAGTATACTTTTGTATTTCAATTAAGACTGGGATATTTTTTCTTACCTCACTTATTTTATTTTATTTTATTTATTTATTTTTTTTTTTTGCTAGTGAGTATATGAATGAAAGGATTATATTCGAGAGGTTAATGTTCCGCCGCCGCCGCCGCCGCCGCCGCCGCCGCCGCCGCCGCCTCCTCCTTCTTCTTCTCCTCCTCCTCCTCCTCCTCCTCCTCCTCCTCCTCCTCCTCCTCCTCCTCCTCCTAGCGAGATAAGACCTAAAGGTTAAACTAATTTTTCTTATCACATTAACTTCACGAGGAATGAGAGAGAGAGAGAGAGAGAGAGAGAGAGAGAGAGAGAGAGAGAGAGAGAGAGAGAGAGAGAGAGAGAGAGAGAGAGAGAGAGAGAGAGAGAGATGGTAATGCAGAAATTAAATAACAGGTTTCAAAGTTATACTATAGTTACAATAATAATAATAAGAAGAAGAAGAAGAAGAAGAAGAAGAAGAAGAAGAAGAAGAAGAAGAAGAAGAAGAAGAAGAAGAAGAAGAAGAAGAAGAAGAAGAAGAAGAAGAAGAAGAAGAAGAAGAAGAAGAAAAGAAGAAGAAGAAGAAGAAGAAAGAAGAAGAAGAAGAAGAAGAAGAAGAAGAAGAAGAAGAAGAAGAAGAAGAAGAAGAAGAAGAAGAAGAAGAAGAAGAAGAAGAAGAAGAAAGAAGAAAAAAGAAAAAAAGGAGAAAAAGAAGAAAAGAAAAAGAAAAAAAGAAATAGAAAAGAAGCAAAGAAGAAGAAAAAGAAAAGAAGAAGAAGAAGAAGAAAGAAAAAAAAAGAATCATTGCATAATTCAAGGCGAAAAAGTTAAAAATAACAGACCTGAAGCTTTTGTTTCCTCTTCACTGACTTTTGGCCTTACCCCGCCCCACCTCCTCCTCCTCCTCCTCCTCCTCCTCCTCCTCCTCGTCGTCGTTCGCCTTTGGGTACGACCAGGTGCACGTGCTTAGCCGTTCCTACTACTACTACTCCTCCTACTTCCCCTCCTCCTCCTCCTCCTCCTCCTCTCCTCCTCCTTGGTCTTTCTTCATCACTCTCCTTATCTCTCCCTCTCTTTCTCCTTTCCTCTCCTCTCCTCTCCTCTCTCTCTCTCTCTCTCCTCTCTCTCTCTCTCTCTCTCTCTCTCTCTCTCCTCTACCTCAATTCCTCACTTTTTACCGCTTTTGCATCCATTTCCTCCTCCTCCATTCCTTCCTTCCTTTCCTTTCCTCTCCTCTCTCCTCTCCTCTCCTCCTCCTCTTCTCTCCTCTCCTCCTCCTCTCCTCTCCTCTCCTTGCTTTTAATACTGTCTCCTTTTCGTCTCCTCTCTCCACTCTCACCTCTTCTGTACTTATACTGTGAGAGCAATTAAGGTGTGCTAAACCTCACCCACTCTCCCTTTCCTCTCACCTCACACACACACACACACACACACACACACACACACACACACACACACACACACACACACACACACACACACAGACACACGCAGACACAGACACACAGACAGAGAGAGAGAGAGAGAGAGAGAGAGAGAGAGAGAGAGAGAGAGAGAGAGAGAGAGTGTTACAAGTGCTTTGGTGCGTGGGAAACTTTAAGCCACTCAGATGACATTTCTCTTCAAAGGCTCGCCAAATTTCAAGGTACGAGAGAGAGAGAGAGAGAGAGAGAGAGAGAGAGAGAGAGAGAGAGAGTCATCGTAGAGTAATCAAATTATCTCGTACATCGAAGCTATATCTTCTTCTTCCTCTTCCTCTTCCTCTTCCTCCTTCTCCTCCTGCTCTACCACTTCCTTTTCACCTCCTTTTCTTCCTCTTCCTTATTGACCTTTTCCTCCTGTTCCTCCTCCTCCTACTTTTCATCTTCTTTTCCTCCTCCTCCTCACTATCATTATCCTCATCCTTCTCCTCCTCCTCCTTTCCCACTTCCTAATATCATCTCTCTCTCTCTCTCTCTCTCTCTCTCTCTCTCTCTCTCTCTGCTTCTTCTACAAACATAATCGCAAACATTCATAACGGCCACTATTGCTGTTTGCTTTTACTTCTTTATTCCTTCGTATTTCTCTTATCCTCCTCCTCCTCCTCCTCCTCCTCCTCCTCCTCCTCCTCCTCCTCCTCCTGCCTGGTCGGGCCATCAGCGACGCATTAAGGCGAGAAAAAGCCGCGCAACCAGTGACTTCCTGTTCCTATGTTGCTATATTAGGCGTTCCGTTTTTTGTTCCGTTGTTACGTACACTAAACTGGCCCACTTCCCTCTCTCTCTCTCTCTCTCTCTCTCTCTCTCTCTCTCTCTCTCTCTCTCTCTCTCTCTCTCTCTCTCTCTCTCTCTCTCTCTCTCGTTGTGGTATAGTTTTTATTTGGTGGTGGTGGTGGTGGTGGTGGTGAAGTGATTATAGTAACGACGACGATGATGATGATGATGATGATGATGGTGATGATGACGATGATGATGACGATAACGAAAATAATGGTAATAATTATAACAAGATACCAACAACAATAATAATCGACATAAAACCTTAATATTCTCTTCCTCAGCGCTGCATAAAGAGTAAATAACAATAAAAACAGTGATAAAAACAATTAATAAATACCCATACACACACACACACACACACACACACACACACACACACACAGACAGACAGACAGAACACAGAAGGCATTACCAAACCATCTCCACCACCACAGTACACCACACACACACACACACACACAAACACACACCATACAGACAGACAGACAGACAGAGACAGAAACACACACAGACAGACAGACGCATTACCATAACCATCACCACAGCACACGCACAAACACACAAACACATACACACACACACACACACACACACACACACACACACACACACACACACACACACACACACTATACACAGACCATACCATACACACAGACAGACAGGTAGACACAGCACGGCAGGCATTACCATTACCATCACCACAGCACAGCACAGCACAGCACAGCACACCACACCACAGCCTCGCCCATAAATCACACCAGACCACGGCATGAAGCCCTTCCCATTAACACGTTCACCAACACAACTAATGAGAAATGATCACGACAGATATTTTATGCCCGAAGATTAATTCATTGGTGTTAAAATGTTGCCCTTTCGATAAATTTGAATGAGTTTAGCGATAGATCTCTGGGAATACTGCTTTCTTTTCTCTTCCTCTTCTTCTTCTTCTTTTTCTTCTGCTTCTTCTTCTTCTTCTCTCTCCTCTTCTTACCTCTACAACTATTACTATTATACCAATGTTGGACTTTCGAAAAATATGATTGAGTTTTACGATAGATCTTTAGGAATACTGCTTTCTTCTTCTTCTTCTTCTTCTTCTTCTTCTTCTTCTTTCTCCTCCTACTACTACAACTATTACTATTATAGCGAGTTTTGGAGTTTCGATAAATATGAAAGAGTTTTACGACAGATCTCTGGGAATATATACTGTTCTCTCTCTCTCTCTCTCTCTCTCTCTCTCTCTTGTATTCATCCTTGTTACTAATTACATTCGTGTTCTTAAATTATTTTCTTCCTCTTCCAACAATCTCTCCTCCTCTCCTCCTCCTCCTCCTCCTCCTCCTCCTCTTCCAACACCTGTTCTTCTCTGTCATTATTCTTATCTATCTTACTAATCATATTCGTGTTCTTAATTCCCTTCCTCCTCCTCCTCCTCCTCCTCCTCCTCTTCCTCTTCCTCTTCCTCCTCCTCCAGGGAAGAAGTTCAGTGGACCTTCACATTCACAAGGGAGGAAGAGGAGATTCTGTAAGGGAGAGGGGATGGGAGGGGAGGGAGGAAGGGTGAGGGGATGAGCGGGGAGAGGGGTAAAGGGAGAAGAGGTGAGGGAAGAGAGGAGGAGATAACCATGCAAGGGAATCTGTGGCAGCTAACTCATCCACTGCGAGGAGGAGGAGGAGGAGGAGGAGGAATACAAAGGAATACAAAGGAAAGCCAAACAGCAACAGACCTGTTGGTCCTTTCGAGGCTGTTTGGTAACTACTTCTAACTGGCTACAGATAAGAGAGACAGGACAGTACAGGAGAAGGCTCCTCCCCACCCACCACTCCCTCCAGCTTTCGCTGGCATGGAAAATAGCTTGGAAAAGTACCATGCAGTATGGAAAAAAACTGGCATGGAATTTTCACAGGAAAGGATGAAAGGAGATTCTATTATTCACCCTACGGTGAACTCTACATATCTATCTATAAGAAAGTTAATATAGTATCATGTTTAATTATTCAGACAAGAAGAGAGCTTGTTGGGGTTATTCTTTAAATATTTATCAATTTTGTTTTTGAATGATGCAATGGAAGTACTGTTTACTATTTCTGAAGGAAGCTTATTCCAAATGTTAACTATTCTATTAAAGAAAAAGTGCTTTGCCTCGTGGGTTTTAAAGCGTTTTGGTGTAATTTTAAATCCATTATTCCTTGTTATGGTGGAATGATCAATAGTAAAATATTTATTGACATCAAGGTTGTTGTATCCCTGAAAAATTTTGAAAACTTCGATTAGGTCTCCTCTTATCCTGCGCTTTGTTAAGCTGAATAAATTTAATGCTTCCAGTCGTTCCTCATACGGCTTGTTTCTCAATCTCGGAATCATCTTGGTCACTCTACGCTGGATCCTTTCCAGTTTTTCAATGTCTTTTCTGTAATATGGTGACCAGAACTGCACACAGTATTCAAGCTGAGGACGCACCAATGAGTTATATAAAGTAAGGATAACTTTTTCTGATTTAAATTCAAAGGTTCTTCCAATGAACCCAACTAATTTATTTGCATTCTTTACTGCTTCTGTGCAGTGTTTGCTCGGCTTGAGATCTTTAGACACCACAATACCAAGATCTTTTTCATTCTCAGCACTTTCCAGAGGTACATTACTCATTACGTATTTTGCTTGTACATTGTTACTTCCAATGTGTAAGACTTTACACTTTTCTATATTGAATTTCATTTGCCGGAGGAGGAGGAGGAGGAGGAGGAGGAGGAGGAGGAGGAGGAGGAGGAGGAGGAGGAGAACAATAGGCCTTGTGCGTGAGGTAGAATGATGATCGGGGCTCCACAAGGCCAACGCACACACACACACACACACACACACACACACACACACACACACACACACACATTAAAGCACTTTACCACACAAACACTTCAAAAGGCATCAAGGTTAGAACACGGGTCAACAACAACAATAATAATAACAATAATAACAATAACAATAACAATAACAATAATAATAATAATAATAGTAACAACTTTTTTCTATAGTATTCCCTTTAAATAGCAACAAACAACAAATACCAACAACAACAAAAACAAAAACAATAACAACAAAAACGACAAGAACAACAGTAATCGTAAAAAATAAAAGGAAAAAAAAACGAAAAAAAAATGATTCAACCCTTTTTCACGACTGTACTAAAATGATCACCTGTCGCGTCTCTCTCTCTCTCAGTATTCACTTCTAAGTCAGATTCATTGGACACACTTCACTGGTGCCCTTCGTGAGTGCTTTGTGTCCTGCCCCGCCGAGTCCCCGAGGCTGTTTTAGGACTGGCCTCAGGTGGTGGTGGTGGTGGTGGTGGTGGTGGTGGTGGTGCTAAAACTGATCAGGCGAGAAGCTGCAAAACAAAGGCACAAGAAACACTGACATGACCTAAACCTTGATTCAATTTTGGCCACTCGGCATTTCCCTTTCAGCTGGTCCAACACCACCACCACCACCACCACCACCACCACCATTACCAACACCACCACTACCACCAACATCACCACCACTACCACCAACACCAATAACTCTCCTGCTGCTGCTCCTGGGTCCTTTGCTTGCTTGGCCTCATCACCACAACTACCACCAACACCACCACCATCACCACCACCACCAAAACCTCCTTCAGGTATTCTCACCGCCATTACTCAAAGTTCACATCACCACCACAATCACCACAATCACCACCGTCATTATAGTAAGCACCATCATCACTCAAACCCTCACCACTAATGCACATCACCATTAAACCCTTCACCACCACACATCACCATCACAACACCACACACACACACACACACACCACCACATCACCACACGTACCGGGTCAGGCAGTAGCGGCGGCGTCACCTGTCATCACCACCTGTCACCACCTGCCCTTACCTGGCCATCTTGGGACTCACCTGTAAAGACAAATTGATATCTATTAGCTTAGTGAGATGATGAGGCGGCAGACTAATGGGGTGACCGCAAAAGGAGGAGGAGGAGGAGGAGCAGGAGGAGGAGGAGAAAAGGCGTTCATAAAAGGCTGGGAACTCGGAGAAAAAAAAGAGACAGATGTTTAAAAAGAAAGGACAGATGCAGTGAGGAGGAGGAGGAGGAGGAGGAGGAGGAGGAGGAGGAGGAGGAGGAGGAGGAGGAGGAGGAAAGGAATACAGGAAAGGGGAAGAGAGAGAAGTGGAGGATAAAGAAGAGTTAAGAGGAAGGAGAGAGAAAGGAAGGAATCAGGAGGAGGAAAGAGACTGCGACACTGATAATGGAAGAAGGAAGAAGAGGAAGACAAGAAGAGGGAAGAGAAGGAGGAGTGACAAGGGAAGTAGCTAGATTAAAACAGAAAAGGAGGACAGGAAGGAGAGAAAATGAAAGTAAATTAAAACAGAGGAGGAGGAGGAGGAGGAGGAGGAGGAGGAGGAGGAGGAGGAGGAGGAGGAGGAGGAGGAGGAGGAGGAGAATATGAACACGAAGAAAAAACAATACATCAATAAATTAAAGAAATGAGAAAACTTAAACACACACACACACACACACACACACACACACACACACACACACACACACACACACACACACACACTCAAACACACCACCTTGTTATTAACCTCTACAGTACCATGACACGTTTCCATACTTAATCTGGTTACTATTTGGTGATTTTATACAGCTTCAGAAACTTATGTTGGGATTAAAATAGTGAAGACTGTGGCCATTTACCCCAAAAACACCACATTACTTATTTCTTCCTCCAAAACCCACACCATTTCCCTTTTCCTCCTCCTATATGCAACAATTTCCTCTTTATTTCCACTTAAAACATGCTATTCTGGCCTCCACAGACCCTTCCTAAAGTCAATAAAATCATCTAGTCGCACCCAAAACTCAAGGTAAAAAATGCGTCCCAGTTCTGAAGGGGGTTAACCTGACAGCAGCTGGCGTATCCTGGCTGGCGTATCGAGGAGGTAATGACACAGGGAGGTAAAAAAGAAAAATAATAAAGAAAAAGATAAAAAGGAGAAAAGGAAAAAAGAACGTCATCTATATTACTTCGCCTTCATTCACTCGGAACACCACACAAAGAACTGACAGGGATTTAGAAAGAAATGTGTGTGTGTGTGTGTGTGTGTGTGTGTGTGTGTGTGTGTGTGTGTGTGTGTGTGTGTGTGTGTGTGTGTGAGGGAGACGAGGGAGGATACTGAACATACATTCTCTCTCTCTCTCTCTCTCTCTCTCTCTCTCTCTCTCTCTCTCTCTCTCTCTCTCTCTCTCTCTCTCTCTCTCTCTCTCTCTCTCTCTCTCTCTCTCTCTCTCTCTCTCTCTCTCTCTCTCTCTCTCTCTCTCTCTCTCTCTCTCTCTCTCTAGTGACGCAAAATAAGCCCCACCATCACACAAGTCTTCAAATCATTCACCCAAGGATCAGAAAAATACAAGAACGTGCTTTCATATCTGGTAATACCGTGACTTCTGGCCTTTCTCCCTCCCTCTCCCTCTCTCCTTCTCTCCTTCCTCCCTCACCTTTACTCTCCATCTCCCTTACCTCCACCCTCACAACCAGATCCTCTTGTCCTTGCCTCCACCTCGCCTCTCCACACTAGATTTCTGAAACACCTCTGCGCCTCACCTCCACTATTTCAAGAGGCTTTGTTTACATGTACACAAGTTTTTAAGGTGTTTTTATGGTTCCAGAGACAGAGTGACAAGATTTCTACGTTATTAATCGGAGAAATACTCTTGAAAAGGTTCCAAGATTTCTACGTCATCAATCGGAGAAATAGTCTTGAAAACCCCGCTAATCCTCTGTGGCCTTGAAATACAGCCGTGGTGAGAGAGCAAAGTGTTTTTGAATAGGGACCATAACGCCATATTCAATAAATACATCTGCGCCTCACCATCACTATTTTCAAAGGTCTCTAGTTGAAGTAACACGGATTTTTAAGGGTGTTTCTGTAATTCATGCCATGTTAACAAGAATTCTGCATTACGAACAGGACAAATTACCTTTAGAACTCGGCTAATCGTCTCTGTGGCCCTTGAAAAATGGTCGCCGTGAGAGAGGGAAGCGTTTCTGATTATGGCACTATATAGGTCAGTATTCAGAAACGGTTCGCTCGCTCTCTCTTTTACCATTGACTATTTTCTAAGGCCACAGAGACGATTAGCGGTTTTTTTCAAGAGCATTTTTCCAGTTATTCATGCAGATATCTTGTCACTCTGTCTCTAGAACCACAAAAATACCTTAAAACTCGTGTAAACTTAAATAAAGCATTTTTAAATAATGGAGGTGAAGCGCTGAAATGTTTGAGAATACTAGCCTTCCCCTCTCAATATATATACTGCAATTTTCCAAGACTACATTACTAACCGGGTGTTCAAGACAGCTTCTCCGATTAATAAACCAGAAATCTTGCCAATCTATGACCAGAACCATAAAAATACCCTTAAAAACACGAGTATCTTCAACTGGAATCTTAATAAAGCAGTGATGGTGAGAGAGCAAAGCGTTTCTGAATACAGGGTTTACTCTCGTGCCGCTCTCCTTCCCTCCTTTGTACAAGCTGCCGGCGACTCCCTTCCCTTCACCCGCTGCCTGACATATCAAGCACTACAGGTGAGCTAATCACACACACACAGCACAGGTGACACTCTCTGCCTTGTAATGGTGAAGAGATAGGTCAACAACACTGGTCGATCCCCTTCTCTTCTGCTTCTTTGCTCTTATCCTTTTTCTTCCTTGTCTTCTCTTTATCCTCCTCTTCTACTCTCTCCAATTCCTTCCTTCCTTTCATCCTCCTCCTCCTCCTCCTCCTCCCCGGTATCCTCCTTTTCTGCTTTCTCCTCTTTCTTCTTTTTATCCTTCTCTTCTACTCTCCTCTTCCTTCCTTCCTTCCATCCTTCTCCTCCCTTTTATCCTCCTCCTCTTCTACCTTCTCCTCTTCCTTTCTTTTATCCTCCTTCCTCCTTCTCTCCTGCTTTCTTCTTTTCTCTTCTTTGTTCTCTACTTGGCTCTCTTATTTTTTTATTCTATTTCTTCTTCCTCCTCTTCTGCCTTCGTCTTCTCTTCTACCTCCTCTTCTTCCTCTGACTTCTAATCCTTCTCCTCCTCTTTTTTCTGTTTCTCGTTGCTCTTACTTCTTTTCATCCTTCTTCTCTGCACTTTATACTCCTCCTCCTCCTCCTCCTCCTCCTCCTCCTCCTCCATCCAGGAATCACCTTCAGTATTTTATATCTTATACTGTTTGTTCTTCCCCCTCCCCCCCTTCCTCCTCCTCCTCCTCACACGAGTATACCGCCTTCATTTCCTCATGCCACCACCACCACCACACACCATCACAACCATCACGACAGCTTTCTATTCCTCTTCAATTTCCTCCTTTCCTCCTTCTCTTCCTCTCTCCTCCTCTTCCTCCTTCTCTTCTCTTCCTCCTGCGAAGACTTGCGAGGCAGCTGTTTCTTATCACGATATTGAGCTTCGAAGAGATGCCCTCAGCCACGGGAAGGAAGGAAGGAAGGAAGGAAGGAAGGAAGGAAGGAAGGAAGAGGAGGAAGAGAAGAAGGAAGGAAGGAAGGAAGGAAGGACAGTCAAGTCAATGCCTCCTCCAGCCTCACTCTAACAAAAGCTGTTTTCCTCTCCTCCTCCTCCTCCTCCTCCTCCTCACTCGGCGCCTCTTTTGCATTTGAAATCGATGATCTTTCTCAGCTCTATAAATAATTCTGGAGATAAAATGTATAGGGTCGTGCTGGTTCTCTCTCTCTCTCTCTCTCTCTCTCTCTCTCTCTCTCTCTCTCTCTCTCTCTCTCTACACCTCTCCGTTACTCTCCAAAACTTGGCTGGCCCTGACACCTCCACCTCCACCTCCTCCTCCTCCTCCTCCTCCTCCTCCTCCTTCTCCATTACTACTTCCAAAGAATTTCCAGTCTATAAAAACTTCCCAGG
>NC_059295.1:25115727-25128227 GCF_017591435.1 Portunus trituberculatus | reverse complement strand
ACTTTACTCTCACTTCCCCTCCCTCTCCTCTCCTCCTCTCCTCTTCTCTCCCCTTCCCTCCTCTCCTTTAACTCCTCCTAATGCTTAAATTCCTTCTCTTCCTCCTTTTGCTCCTCTTCCTAGTCATATTTCTGGGGATCCTCGTCTTTTTTTTTTTTTTTTCTTCTTCTTCTTCTTCTTCTTCTTCTTCTTCTTCTTCTTCTTCTTCTTCTTCTTCTTCTTCTTCTTCTGCTTCTTCTTCTACTTCTTCTCCTCCTCCTCCTCCTCCTCTTTCTCGTCCAGGCTCACCTTACCCCGAGTTTCTCTTGTTTCAATAGCTTTTTTCTTCCTTTCCAATGTGTTCTTTGTTTTATTTATTTGCATTCTTCATCTTCCTGCTCTTCCTATTCCTTTTCCCTTCCTTCTTTTAATGTAATATGCGTATCACTACCACTACCACTACTACTACTACTACTACTATTCCTTCATCGCCTTCACTGCATATAAACCACTCCACTATTTCTTGCGTATCTGATGTAACCATGTAAGTACTTAATGCCTCTCTCCACACCCACACACACACACACACACACACACACACCACTGCCACCATTCACACACCACCTCGTGCTACTTATGGCCTTCATTGTGCCCTCTCTCTCTCTCTCTCTCTCTCTCTCTCTCTCTCTCTCTCTCTCTCTCTCTCTCTCTGCTTGAATCTTGTCAAACATATTTTTCTTCTTCCCTTGAACCCTTTTTCCATGTTTTTGCTGTGCCTTCCTATGACCTTTCTGTCTCCTCCTCCTCCTCCTCCTCCTCCTCCTCCTCCTCCTCCTCCTCCTCTCACTCCCACGTTTACACAGCCTCAGGTTCCTCTAATTAGGCTGCGTCCCTCGAGAGATCCACAGCTGATGCCCGCGGGAGGAGGCGACCTGTTACTCAATGATGACAGACACACAGACACACACACACACACACACACACACACACACACACACACACACACACACACACACACACAGAGAGAGAGAGAGAGAGAGAGAGAGAGAGAGAGAGAGAGAGAGAGAGAGAGAGAGAGAGAGAGAGAGAGAGAGAGAGAGAAATTGCATCCCATCGCCACCACTACCTCCTCTTCCTATTCCCCCAGTCTCGTAACTTCTTCTTCTTCTTCTTCTTCTTCTTCTCCTCCTCATCTCCCGTCCCCGTTGCGTCACAGAGCCCCAGGGTGGTGTGATGTGTTGCCACTGACGAATTGAGTGCAGTGTGTGTGTGTGTGTGTGTGTGTGTGTGTGTGTGTGTGTGTGTGTGTGTGTGTGTGTGTGTGTGTGTGTTTAATCCTATTTCTCACCACCAATTATTTTTCTCATATATAGTCAGTCATTTATTTTTTTTACTTATTTTTTCATCAGCAATATTTTCTCTCCACTTGTCGTTTTCTTTTTGTTTTCATAGTTTATTATTTATTTATATTATTTTCGTAATGTTATTTTTGTATTGCTAACTAGCGTGTTATTTTCCATGCTAAGTAATCTCTCTCTCTCTCTCTCTCTCTCTCTCTCTCTCTCTCTCTCTCTCTCTCTCTCTCTCTCTCCACACACACAGTTGACTGGTAGAGAAAAGCAAGAATCACGCCCATTAACCTCCTGATGATGATGATGATGATGATGATGATGATGATGATGAGTTACAGACTCGTATTATGAAACGCTTAGCTCTTTCCTCATCACTGCTTTCCAAAGGCTCCAGTTGAAGACACTCGTGTTTTAAGGATTTCTATGGTTCTGGTGATAGAATGCCAAGATTTCTATAGTGTATTAAAGGGAGAAACTGTCTTGAAAACCGGCTAGTTGTCTCTGTGGCCTTGAAAATTGTCGTAGTGAGAGGAAAAGGCGTTTCTGAATACAGGCGACAGTTGAGGTTCGGCTAGTTGTCTATGTGGTCTCGAAAATTTGTCTTAGTGAGAGGGGAAGCGTTTTGGAATAAAGACGACAGATAAGGTTCGGCTACTTGTCTCTGGTGGCCTTGCAAGATTGTCCTAGTGAGCGGAAAAGGCGTTTCTGAATACAGGCGACAGTTAAGGTTCGGCTAGTTGTCTGTAGTGGCCTTGCAAAATCGTCCTAGTGAGAGGGGAAGGCGTTTCTGAATATGGGCGACAGTAAGACTCCTGACTGTGCATCCTTTACTCTGAGGCTCAATTCGGAGGCAGCGCACTTGTGGACGTGACTTCTCATAACAAACAATAAATTCTCTAATGATGCGAAGTTCATGATGGAGATTAAGTGAAGATTACGTCCAGTTAAGAAGGCAGTGTTCGGTAGTGGCCTTAGAGACTTGTTGCAGATATCAATGAAGGGGAAGAACGTTAGAGTGACAATGCTGGGAGAAGTAGTGGTAGTGGTAGTAGTAGTAGTAGTAGTAGTAGTAGTAGTAGTAGTAGTAGTAGTAGTAGTAGTGACCTTAAGCACTTTTCATAGTTATCAGAGAAGGAAAAATCTTGGTGATCTTGTAGCAATAATAATACCACTAATAATAATAACAATAATAATAATAATAATAATAATAATAATAATAATAATAATAATAACAACAATGACAATAACAATACAATAATTGAAATAAAAACAAATTACTGGATAAACAAATGACAGAACAAGGCAAATTATAATTAATATACGTAAGATAAACTAAATAAATAATAAAAAAAAAAACCTTGAGACACGTGACGAGGGCAGCGATAAGCGAGGTGCTGGAGAGAGAGAGAGAGAGAGAGAGAGAGAGAGAGAGAGAGAGAGAGAGAGAGAGAGAGAGAGAGAGAGAGAGAGAGAGAGAGAGAGAGAGAGAGAGAGAGAGGCGTACACGGTAAAATTTTCCTTTATACGAGGCTCTTTAAACATCTCAACCCCTTCAGTACTAGGACGCATTTTTACCATGAGTTTGGGTGTGATTAGACCGTTCTATTGACATTAGGAAGCGTCTATGGAGGTCAGAAGATTAATGGCCACAGTCTTCGCTATTTTAATCCCTCCATGCAACTTTCTGAAGCTATATAAAAATCCCCAAACAGTAAGCAGAATGAATGTAAAAACGCGTCATGGTACTGAAAAGGCTAACACAGGAATTCCTATCCACTTTTAACTGTGCCGAGACATTACAACCACTTCCCATCACCACTATTATCTTAAGGTCGCAGAAATTATTAGCAGGTCTTTTTCCCCACTCAGTAATGACATCACAGTAATTTTTATATGATTACTGTATTACGAGAACATCCTTAACCCATTCAATACTAGGGCGCATTTTTACCTTGAGATTTGTGTCCGATTTTATTGACATTTGAAACGGTCTATGGAGGTCAGAAGATAAACGGCCACAGTCTTCACTATTTTAATCCCCACATAAGTTTCTGGAGCTGAATAACATCACCATATAGTAAGCGGAATGAATATTAAAACGTGTCATGGTACTGAAGGGGTTGATAACTCCTAAAGCTTTCACTTTGTCGAGATAATGGTGTTGAAATGTTTAAGACTTGCTGTTTACCCCTTCAGTACCATGACGCGTTTCCATATTCATTCTGCTTATTATTTGGTGATTTTATACAGCTTCAGAAACTCATGTGGGGGAATAAAATAGTGAAAACTGCGGTCATTAATCTCCTGACCTCCATAGACCCTTCCTAATGTCAATAAAATCGTCTAGTCACACCCAAAACTCAAGGTACAAATGCGTTCCAGTACTGAAGAGGTTAATAACTCATAAAGTTTTCACTGGAGCTGGTTTCTGTTAGTCAAGATGGTAATGTTGAAATGTTTAAGACTTGGCTGTTCTTTTTATGTGAGAAGGAAAGATTGGTCAAGGAAAGAAAAAAAAAAATCAGTCGCCAGTCCCTTTACAGTTTGTATGTATTATGGGAAAGGGTGGTGGAGGAAGAGGGATGGATGGATTTTAATTTTTTGGCGCCGCATTGGAAGGAAGAGGGGACACACAAGACGTTTTATTTATATTTCTCCTTTTTTTCTTATGCATGTAAGAAATAAGTAAATGTGAATGTTGTCTTGAGTAAGGAAAACATCTACGTACATACGATGGCTATTAACTTGCATGACGAACAAAACAAAAAAATATATCCTTACTACTACTGCTACTGCTACTACTACTACTATTGCTGCTTCAACTACTATTACTACTATTAATACCACCACTACTACTACTACTGCTTTTACCACTACTACAATTACTACTGTTACCACTATTATTACTATTATTACCACTACTACTACTACTACTACCACTACTACTACTACCACCTACTACTACTACTACTACTACTACTGTATCTAGATCATGAATACATATTACGGATTCAGTACAACGCAATTCTCCCGTCTGAGAGAGAGAGAGAGAGAGAGAGAGAGAGAGAGAGAGAGAGAGAGAGAGAGAGAGAGAGAGAGAGAGAGAGAGAGAGAGAGATAACGCAAGGCACGTGATGAGTAATCAATCCTAAACGCGTTCTTAAGTAAACTGTCCCACATTAATTATAGCAAGAAGATCAAGAGGAGGAAGAAGAGGAAGAAGAAGGAGGTCAGTGTGGGCTTCCCCTTCTAGTACACACATACGCACGCTACTTTTGGAAAAACCTCACTGCATACACAGATAAAATACACACACACACACACACACACAGTAGTCAGAGGTCTCTTTGTGTGTGTGTGTGTGTGTGTGTGTGTGTGTGTGTGTGTGTGTGTGTGTGTGTGTGTGTGTGTGTGTGTGTGTGTGTGTGTGTGTACTCGTCACGGTCAAGCCATGTACGCCGAGGGGAGAAAGTTATGCAAGTCCACCAGGAAGCGGGACAGAAAGGGGTTCCCAAGGAGGATAATCCCAATGTTATTTCTGGTGGTGGTCGGCGCGTGTATGGCGGGACTGGGGCGCTGCTGGGGCGGTGGGGCGGGGGAGGGAACACCAAGTAGTGGTGATAGTAACAACAGTGCCAAGGACAACACGATGTACAAGAGAGAGAGAGAATGAAGACGAGGAGTAGGCAATGGAAGGAGAAGAAGAAGAAGAAGAAGAAGAAGATAAAGTAACAACGAAAAGACTAAGAGAGAGAGAGAGAGAGAGAGAGAGAGAGAGAGAGAGAGAGAGAGAGAGAGAGAGAGAGAGAGAGAGAATACACTGAACACACACACACACACACACACACACACACACACACACACACACACACACACACACACACACAGCAAAATGAAATACGATAAAAAGAAAAGCAATGATAAAAAACACGACAATGACAAGAAAGAAAGAAGGATGAAATGAAAGAAAAAAAAAAAAAAAAGCAAACACGAGACACACCACGAAAGAAACGGAAGGAAATCGACTTACTCATTCCGTTACTCATTCACTCATTTTTTTTTCATGTTAAAATCAAACGGCCTTTAAAAAAATATACACACACGCATTCAAACTCATTTCTTTAAAAAACAAATATATACACACATTTAACCATTCAAACTCATTTCTATTCTTTTTTTTTCACTTACAATCAAATGACCCTTTAAATAAACTAAGTATATTTACTCATTCATACACATTTTTTTTTTTTTTTGTTATAATCAAATGGCCCTTTAAATAAACTACCTAACAAATATATACACACACTTACTCATTCAAACTCATTTTTTTTCTGTTACAATCAAATAGCCCTTAAATAAACTAACAAAAATACACACACTTACTCATTCAAACTCATTTCTATTTTTTTTTTTCCAGTTATAATCAAATGGCCCTTTAAATAAACTAACAGACATACACCCACACATACACACATCCACTCCTCACCCGTACACTGATATCTTACACACACACACACACACACACACACACACACACACACACACACACACACACACACACACACACACACACACACACACGCTCGTATTCTCAAACGCTTATATGCTTCACCTCCACTATTTCAAAAGGCTTTATTTCAATTTACGTGTTTTTTTAAGGTGCTTTTACGGTTCTAGAGGCAGAGTGACAAGATTTCTACATTATTAACTGAAGAAACACTCTTGAAAACCCCGCTAGTCATCTCTGTGGCCTTGGAAAACAGTCGTGGTGAGAGCAAAGCGTTTCTGAATATGAGCCACGCATCCACTCTTCACCCACCCAGTGATATCAGACCAAGGCTATTTCTCAACACCGAAGGAAACACTCCAAGATACAAACACGGGAAACTGTTTGCTAAGTATTATGAAATGCTCTGCTCTCTCACCATGGCTGTCTTCAAAGGCAGATTATAATTAGCCTGAAGGGTGTTCTGTTAATTGTATAGAAATGCTGTTAATCTGTCACTGGAACCATAAAAGCACATTTGAAAAGACATCTAACTGCAATTAAGAGTGTTTCTCCTGTTAATAGTATATAAATGTTGCTAATCTGTCACTGGAACCATAAAAACATTCAAAAACACGTATAACTGCAACTAAGAGTGTTTCACCTGTTAATAGCATAAAAATATCGTTAATCTGTCACTGGAACCACAAAAAATACACTCAAAAACACGTATAACTGCAAGTAAGGGTGTTTCTCCCGTTAATAGCATAAAAATGTTGCTAATCTGTCACTGGAACCATAAAAGGCAAATTTGAAAACACTGCAGCTAATGGTGTTTTTCATGTTAAGAGTATAAAAATGTCGCTAATCTGTCACTGGAAACATAAAAGCATATTTGAAAAAACGTAACTATAACTAGAGGACAAAAGTGTTTCAGGATATGACTGATAAAATGTAGTGGAAATCCTACTCATAATTCCATCACGTATATAAATAAAGCACAGGACGGGAATGTTTCAGGATATGATTGATACAAAATGCAGTGGAAATTTAACTCGTAACTCGATCACGAATACAAATAAAGCCGTGTTCTTCATGAGTCACTTACATGAATAGAGTTACAGAGATATTGTGGTTTTTCCGCTGAGTTTTTTTTCCCCTTTAAACTTCCCGGAAAGATGTGTGTGTGTGTGTGTGTGTGTGTGTGTGTGTGTGTGTGTGTGTGTGTGTGTGTGTGTGTGTGTGCATGACTTGGTGAATTCAATAAGAAGATCGCGTCATGAAAGGGTGAATTAACTGTGCTTGCTTGCTTGCTTAACTCTCTCTCTCTCTCTCTCTCTCTCTCTCTCTCTCTCTCTCTCTGTGTGTGTGTGTGTGTGTGTGTGTGTGTGTGTGTGTGTGTGTGTGTGTGTGTGTGTGTGTGTGTGTGTGTGTCGAAATACGGTGACAGTTTGAATACATTGCAACATAATGCTAAATGCCGGTGGTGGTGGTGGTGGTGGTGGTGGTGGTGGTGGTGTAGGCGGTGGTGATGGTGGTGGTGGTTACTTTTACTGCTCCTGTTGTTGTTGATCTATTGTCATCATAGCCAGTGTTGCTGTTGATGCTGCTGCTGTTGTTATTATTGCTGGTTTTGTTGTTTATCATCATTATTATTGCCTGGTGGTGGTGGTGGTGGCAATAATAGTAGTAGTAGTAGTAGTAGTAGTAGTAGTAGTAGTAGTAGTAGTAGTAAAAGCAACAGCAACAGCAACAGCACAACAACAACAACAACAACAACAACAACAACAACAACAACAACAACAGTAATAGTAGCAGTAGAATAGTAGCAGTAGTACAAGCAAGCAATACGTGTTTCACTATTACTATTATCATTAAACTATTTTTGGTTCATAATTTACTACGTACTACATATGACACATTTCCGAACCCTCACCCACATCTCTCTCTCTCTCTCTCTCTCTCTCTCTCTCTCTCTCTCTCTCACGTAACAGGTTTCTCATTAATAACACAATTTCCGTCCTACAAACAGCGCACCGTTAATTCTTTCCATCACCGTCAGTTTGGCCAGAGCGAGGCTGACACATGACCCAGAGAATGCCGGCAGCTGTCAACTTAAAGACCCGAGGAGGAGAGGAGCAAGAGAGGTTGATAAGAGAAGTCATAATAAAAAAACAAACCTGCCATACTAAAGCTTCCTCTGTCTTTAAAGTTCCTCCCTTGGTTTAAAGTGCTCCGATCTGGTAATAGTGTGTAAGCAGAAATGTTTGGAGTTCAGGGTTCTCATGCGATTATCGACTTGACAGTGGGAAGTAACGATGAATAAACTGAGAAATAAGCCACTGAATACTGAAATAGAGCCAAAGCTCTGAGCAGAGTAGAGTTAGTGATGTGCGTTACTCTATATTAGATTACGACTATATCTTACAAGGAAATAAACTGTAGGAAGAAACTGTAATGACTCCTAACTCCTTCACTACCACGGCGCGTTTTCATATTCATTCTGGTTATTATTTGTACAGCTTCAGGACTTATGTGGGGGATTAAAATAGTGAGGACTGTGGCCATAAATCTTCTAACCTTCATAGAGCCTTCCTAATGTAAATAAAATTGTCTAACCGTGCCCAAAACTCAAGATAAAAAAAAATGCATCCCAGTACTAAAGGAGTTTAAGATAGGGAAAATAAAGACAGTAATGGAGAGTAATGGAGGAGACAGATATATGCAGAAATGAGGAGAAAATCAAGGCAATTCTTTATCTTTGTTTCCTTTCTCCTTTCTCCTTCTTTTGTTGTTTTCCTTTTGGCTTCCTCCTTACTTCTCATTTCCCTTTCTCCTTTCTCCGACATTCTTGTTTTCCTTCCTCCCTTCTCAGTCTTCTTGTTTGTTTTCCTTTCTCCTTCTCTCTTCCTTTCTCCTTTCTTCTCATTCAACCAGACCCACCACACACGTACCATTAAGGGCATCATCCTCCTCCTCCTCCTCCTCCTCCTCCTCCTCCTATTCCATTCTCGAGAACTTACTCATTCTCGAGAACACACACACACACACACACACACACACACACACACACACACACACACACACACACACACACACACACACACACACGACTGTAGCATAACTCTCCATCAAGCGTAAGTGTGTGTATTTCTACGGTACGTCTACACGAGAGAGAGAGAGAGAGAGAGAGAGAGAGAGAGAGAGAGAGAGAGAGAGAGAGAGAGAGAGAGAGAGAGAGAGAGAGAGAGAGAGAGAGAGAGAGAGGTGCGGATGTCAAAGTCAGCCCCCCCCATCTCTCCCCTTCTCCCTTCCAGCAGTCCTGATTAGTGTCCAGGTGTGTGTGTGTGTGTGTGTGTGTGTGTGTGTGTGTGTGTGTGTGTGTGTGTGTGTGTGTGTGTGTTAATCCATCACACAATAACTCTATCATGTATGAGCGTTAATAACAAATATCAATGGACAGCTATTTCACAGATCATATCCTCTCTCTCTCTCTCTCTCTCTCTCTCTCTCTCTCTCTCTCTCTCTCTCTCTCTCTCTCTCTCTCTCTCGGGTCACACCCCACATTGGTCCCCTCCTGTGACGTCAATGATCAGTGACGCAACTCTGGTGGTGGTGGAGGTGGTGGTAGTAGTAGTAGTAGTAGTAGTAGTAGTAGTAGTAGTAGTAGTAGTAGTAGTCTCTTATCTCAACAATACAATTCTCCTCCTAACTTTCCCCATGTTATGAATCTCATCGCCGTCACCACCACAATGCCTATCCCTCACCCCTCTCTCTCTCTCTCTCTCTCTCTCTCTCTCTCTCTCTCTCTCTCTCTCTCTCTCTCAATGCAACACCGTCTCTCTGATCTTTACTCGTCTGTATGTGAATGCAAACGTAAACTCTCTCTCTCTCTCTCTCTCTCTCTCTCTCTCTCTCTCTCTCTCTCTCTCTCTCTCTCTCTCTTTCATCATACTTCTCCACGAAAACAACCTGAGTGAATTGCACACACACACACACACACACACACACACACACACACACACACACACACACACACACACACACACACACACACACACACACCATGACCTCTTTCTCTCCTCCTCCTCCTCCTCCTCCTCCTCCTCCTCCTCCTCCTCCTCCTCCTCCTCCTCCTCCTCCTCCTCCTCCTCCTCCATTCACCCTCCGTGCAACGAGTATCCATGAGTGAGGTAGTCAGATGAATGGAACGCAGAGGCTGATAAGATAACATTCTGAATAAGTTAAGATACACAGGACAGGAAATTCAACTCCCTACATTAATTAGATGCATTTTTTACCTTGACTTTTGCGTATGACAGGACGATTTTACTGACATTAGGAAGGGTCTATGGAGGTCAGAAGATTAATGGCCAGAGTCTT
Organism: Portunus trituberculatus; assembly: GCF_017591435.1. Classification (NCBI taxonomy): domain Eukaryota; kingdom Metazoa; phylum Arthropoda; class Malacostraca; order Decapoda; family Portunidae; genus Portunus; species Portunus trituberculatus. The sequence continues at coordinate 25,118,027 of NC_059295.1, read as the reverse complement.
CACTATTTTAATCCTTACTTAAGCTTTTGATTTGTGTAAAACTGCCAAAATCGTAAGCAGAATGAATATGAAAATGCGTCATGGTACTGAAGGGGAAGGAGACTCGAAAGTAAAATGAGGAAAGTTGTTTTAAAGTCAAGAATGTAAAGGAGTGAGGATGAATGGGTCAGTAAGAAACTAGGAAGAAAAATGGAAAAAAAAAATGGAAGGGAAGGGAAAAAGTGAGGTTTAGATAATGTTATAAGAATTTGCAGCCACGGAAATGTAAAGTGTGTGTTGACAGATTGAGACAGATAAATACAGACAGAAAGACAGGAAGACAGATAGACAGACAGACATATACACAGATAGAGGGACACACACACACAGACAGACAAGTAGCAGACAGAGGGAAAGGAAGACAGATAGACAGACATACATATACACAGATAAAGAGACAGACACACAGACAGACAAGTAGGTAAAACAGGCAGGCAAGCAGATAGATAAGACAGACACACACACAAACAGACACACACTCATTATTGGCGCCGTAAAAAGACAATCATCATTACGCAATCGCTTCTCAAACTCTTCCAAAATAAAAACAAAATTTAAAAACACTGCAGAAATTTCCCAAACTAAGCTAAATTCAATTACTTACGAGTCAAGACGCTGAGGAAATATAATTCAGATGGGAAATTAAATCTGTATGAAGCGAGAGAGAGAGAGAGAGAGAGAGAGAGAGAGAGAGAGAGAGAGAGAGAGAGAGAGAGAGAGAGAGAGAGAGAGAGAGAGAGAGACTGTAAACAATCTATAGGTCAAGATACAAGTTTTTTTTTTCCTTTGTGTTCTCTCTCCTTTCTTGTTTCCCTTTCTCTTTTCTTGGTTCAATTTCTACTCTTTCGTTTTCCTTTCTTCTTATTCCTTTTTTTTCCTTTTCCTTTATTTATTGTTTTTCTTTCTCCTTATTCTTCGCTTTTTTGCCTCCTTTATTTCTCGTTTTCTTTTCTCATTTCTTGTTTCCCTCTCTTCTACATCAGGATCATGGTGAGTGAATGATTTAACCACTTCGGTACCAGGACGCGTTTTCATATTCACTCTGCTTATTATCTGGTGGTTTTCTACAGCTTCAGAAACTTATGTGGGGGATTAAAATAGTGAAAACTGAGGCCATTAATCTTCTGACCTCCATAGGCCCTTCGTAATGTCAATAAAATGGTCTAATCGTACACAAATCTCAAGATAAAAAATGTTTCCATATTAATTCTGCTTACTATTTGGTGGTTTTCTACAGCTTCAGAAACTTATGTGTGGCATTAAAATAGTGAATACCATGGCCATTAATCTTCTGACCTCCATAATGTCAAACAAATTTCAAGGTAAAAATGTGTCCCAGTATTGAAGAGGTTAGCACAGTACAAAGGGGAAGAAAAAATTTGAGTTAGTGGTGGAGAAACGTATCAAAGTAATGGAACAAGTAGACGCAGTAACAGTAATAATGGCAACAGTTAGCTTATGCATGGGAGGACGTGTGAGTGAATGACAAGATGAATTATAAGTCAATGAGAGGATGAATTATCGCAGCAAGTGGAGTGGCAAGTTGAGGGAGAGTTCAGTTAGGGAAGGATGAATAGTTGATTACAGTACAAGATAGAGAGAGGGGCCGCCGTGATATAGTGGAACATGCGTGCTTTGGGGTCCGAGGGGTCTCCAAGCGTACGGGTTCGAATCCTGTCCACGGTCCGAGTGTAGATGGAAAAGCCCACAAGGTGTTAAAAAAAAAGTTATGTGAGACAAAAAAAAAAGAAAGGGAGATGAGTTGTGTTAGTGAATGAATGAAGGAGAAAAAATAGAAAATTAATAATAGGGATGACTGAATGAAATACATCACATACAGGAATAGGAAGATATATGAAGTGTGATGTGAATTTACGAATAAATGAAATGGAGAAATGAAAAAAAAAGGAAAAGAATGATAAATTAGAGATGGATAAATGAAAAGAAAAAAAATGGTTAAAAAGAAAGACTAACAAAAAAGGACAAAAATAAGCAAATCAGTTAAAAAAAAAAAAAACGAAACTCACTTAATGATAGAGGAAAAACACGATTGACAAATTGACCTAAAGTTAATCCTATCAGTACTGAGACGCATTTTTACCTTGAGTTTTGGGTGTGACTGGACGGTTTCATTGACATTACGAAGGTGTTATGGAGGTCAGAAGATTAATGGCCACAGCCTTCACTATTCTAACCCCCATAAAAGTTTCTGAAGCTGTATAAAATCACCAAACAGTAAGCAGAATGAATATGAAAGCACG
>NC_059295.1:25098227-25103227 GCF_017591435.1 Portunus trituberculatus | reverse complement strand
CTTGTACGTGTTTCTTTCTCTTTGCATAGACACAGACACACACGATCTTAACATTATCTAGTCTCACCAGTCACACAAAACACTGAGGCACGATTCAAACACAGCTCGAAATAATAAAGTAATAAAAGATTCACTATTAAACTTGACAGCAATTGAATAGGAGGAGGAGGAGGAGGAGGAGGAGGAGGAGGAGGAGGAGGAGGAGGAGGAGGAGGAGGAGGAGGAATACAAAGGCAGAAAACGGAGACAATGAAATAGGAAGAGAGTATTTAAACAGTAATAGGAGGAAGACTAGTACACAAAAGGGTAAAATAAGAAGAAATAGAGAAGAAGGAAGGGAGAAAAAAGGAGGAAGAGGAAAAGAAAGGGGAGAATGATTGAATGAATGTTCTTCCTTTCTTCCTTCCTTCCTTCCTTCCTCTCCTCCTGGTCTTCCTACCTCCTCCTCCTCCTCCTCCTCCTCCTCCTCCTCCTCCTCCTCCTCCTCCTCATCTTTCCACAGTTACTTTAGTGTGGAAATAAATGAATGAATGAATAAATGAATTAATGAGTGACTGCCCGGCTGACTGACTGACAGAATGACTACCCGATTGACTGACTGCACGGCTGACTGACTGACTGAATTAATGAATAACTACCCGATTGACTGACTGAATGACTACCCGGCTAACTGACTGAATGAATGAATGAAAGACGGCCCAAATGAAAGGGCTGGACACACCTCTGCTTACAATTCAGCTCGGTCACGTACACCACAACGCAGGAATACCGAATAATAGTAGCTCAGTTTGACCTCACCTCCACCAAACACAACTTTATTAACGTGGCTCTACCTGAACTGACATGACTTCACCTAAATAATCTATCCTGATGTAAAGCACCATAAACTAACCTGACTTGGCATGGAAAACCTAACCTAACCTAACCTAACCTGACGACCTGGCCTGGAAACTTAACTTAACCTAACCAAACCTGACCTAACCTTAACCTAACCTAACCTGACTTGGCCTAGAAACTTAACGTAACCTAACCTAACATGACCTGATCTGACCTAACGTAACCTAACCCAACACTAACTAAAAGCCAACCAAATCATCAAGAATCTCACAGAACAAACCGAAGGAAATAATGATAAAAACAATAATGTAACAGAAGCAACACTAACTTTACCTCTTCAATATTGAGACGCACCAGTATAATATTTGCCTGCCTAGCTAGATACCCTCGCCACACCATCTTATATCGCCTATTTCTCCGCCGCCCACGCCCTTTACCTCTTCAATACCGAGACGCACCTCTACCTTGATTTTTTTGTGGTAGAATTAGACTTTATTTGCATTAGGAAGAGTCTATGGAGGTCAGAAGATTAATGGCCAGTCTTCACTATTCTAATCTCACATATGTTTCCCAAGCTGTATAAAATCACCAAATAGTCACCAGAATGAATATGAAAACGTGCCCTGGTACTGAAGAGATTAATTAACCCCTTTAGTATCAATCTGGTGACTATTTGGCGATTTTATACAGCTTCAGAAACTTGTGTGGAGATTAAAATAGTGAAGACTCTACCCATTAACCTTCTCACCTCCATAGACTCTTCCTAATGCAAATAAAATCTCGAATCACACACAAAACTCGCGTAAAAAAAAAGGGTCCCGGTGCTGAAGAGCTTAAGGACACAGTAAAGCAATTAAGGAAGAAGGTAAGTAAGTCACCAAGCAAGGGTAAGACAGAGGTGAGGCTCTTCAAACAAAAGACATTGACGTGACCACCGGAATAATAGAACGTAAGGTGTGGGAGGTCAGCGTTCCAGAATAAAGGGAACCGCGTCTGAGGAGGAGGAGGAGGATGAGAAGGAGGAGGAGGAGGAGGATGAGAAGGAGGAGGAGGAGGAGGAGGAGGAGGAGGAGGAGGAGGAGGAGGAGGAGGAGGAGGAGAAGAAGAAGGAGGAGGAGGAGGAGGAACAGAGGAAAAGAGAAAGAATATAAAGAAAAAAAAAGAAGGAGAGAGAGAGAGAGAGAGAGAGAGAGAGAGAGAGAGAGAGAGAGAGAGAGCGAGCGGTAAAGGGACAGGACAATAACAGCACAAGAGGGAGCAATTATAATCAGGAACCATCACAAACACACTCTCTCTCTCTCTCTCTCTCTCTCTCTCTCTCTCTCTCTCTCTCTCTCTCTCTCTCTCTCTCTCCGTTCTTTCCTTCCATTTCTTCTTCCCTTCTTTCGTGTGACGGTGCACGTAAGATAAAGAGTGGAGTTGTTTTGAATTGAGGGTTTAGTAAGAGGGCGACACAGAAGGAACACTGAAGAAGGAACACTGAAGAGGAAGGTGCATTATGTAAAGACACGAAACACTGACCTCGGGTGCTGGTGGCGGCGTCTGCAATTCTCTGGAAGGCGTCGAGGAAGGAAGTAAGAGCCACAAGCATCGCCCTGAAGGAGAGAGAGGGAAAAAATATATTAGTCTTCACGTGAGTATATTATAATGCTTGAATATTTACGTGGTGGTGAGACAGCATAGGGTAAAACAGAAGGTCTTGATTTGTCTAACGTTTCATTGAGGGGGAGTCCATGTGGAAACGTTACCGAAATAGAGATCAATGCTTTCATTCTATCCAGGCTGTTTCGTTTTATATTCGCCTGTATTAAAAAACGTTTTCTTCTCTCACCGCGACTGTTCTCCAAGGCCACAGAGATGACTAGCAGGGTTTTCTAGAGTGTTTCTCCTGTTAATAGAGTAGAAATCTTGTCAATCTGCCTCTAGAAACGTTAAAACACCCTTGTAATCTCGTGTCTAATATCTACAGCACAAATACGTGGAGATGAGACAGCACAATAATACAATTCCAGTGGGCCATTTTTTTTTCTAATATTCATTTTTTTGCCCTTCGTAGTTCTCCATCTTACATAAAAATAGATGAGGCAGAAATTCTCTATTGTCCAACGTTTCTCTCTAAGGAAGCCTCACTGTTAGAGAAAATAAACATCCTCTGCTTCACCACCACGCCCACTCACTACCTAACATTCACGTACTCAATACATACCTACGCATAAATATTTGCATAGGTTGTTCTACGCGTTGTTACAGTTCATTTGCACTCGTGTACATAACTGTACTGGCAGGAAAGGTTATTGCCTGAAAATCTGCAAACAAGTCATGTAATGCACTGTATTCTGAAAACCTCAAACTGAATCAACCATGAATACAAACGAGTAATGAAGAAATGTTCCAAATGTTTCACCCAAATTAAATACCTTTTTTTTTCTTTCTGTGTAGCATATTCATATCCAGAGAGAGAGAGAGAGAGAGAGAGAGAGAGAGAGAGAGAGAGAGAGAGAGAGAGAGAATTAAACCATATCAACTATTTCCGTGTTATGTCAGTTATTTTCTCACTCAAGAGAAAAAGTAAGTTTAATAAAAAGAAAATAAGAGAAAATGCAGCTAATAATCACGTAAAACTCTCTCTCTCTCTCTCTCTCTCTCTCTCTCTCTCTCTCTCTCTCTCTCTCTCTGTGTGTGTGTGTGGTGTGTGTGTGTGTGTGTGTGTGTGTGTGTGTGTGTGTGTGTGTGTGTGTGTGTGTGTGTGTGTGTGTGTGTGTGTGTGTTGTAGAACAGAGGGACAATCACCCCTATTCTCACGCCTGGAATACCTGCTGTAATGAGACGCTTTTTCCCCTTCCTCGCTGCTCATTTGTTTGTCTGTCTCTCGAACTCTTCCATTCCACTCCTCCCTCACCGTTCTTCTTCATTCACTCTTTTATTTGCATTTCCCTAAAGCGAACGATCGAGTACGGACCTCACCATTCTCCCTCTCTCTCTCTCTCTCTCTCTCTCTCTCTCTCTCTCTGTCTCGAGCCTCCTCCATTCTTCCTTCCCCTTCTTCCTTAGTTAGGCATTCTACGCGCTCTTTTCCTCCTTCCCCTCCTTCCACTACGTTCTCTCTCTTCCTCCTTCCCCTCCCTTCCCTTCTTAAGGCGACCTGCTGTTACCTCTTCTCCATTCCCCTTCTTCCTCTTCTTCCTCTACGCTCTCTTTTCTCCTTCCCCTCCCTGCTGCTACCCCTTATCCATTCCCCTCCTTCTCCTCTTTCCTCTCCGCTCTCTCTTCCTCCTTGGGACACACCGGGGCGCCCTCCTGCTCTCATTGGCATGGCGGTGTCGAGGCCGGCAGCTCTGCGTCTTGCCTTCGTTAGTGATCCTCTCCTCTAGGAATATCAAGTGAGTGATACCCCGGCCATCAAATCCCAGCGGCCGGCCCCACTTAGCTCACACCTCGAGGACGCTTTGCCAATACACACACACACACACACACACACACACACACACACACACACACACGGACTGACGCATACACGCGGACAGATACACACACACGGACAGAAACACACACACGGACAGAAACACACATACAGACAGACATATACGGGCAGATACAGACACACACACATACGGACTGACACGCACACAAACGGACAGATACATACAGACAGACACATACGGGTATACACAGACACACACACATACGGACACACAAGGGGGCGAGGGATTGGGAGGGGAAGGATGTACGTATTATGCACTTGTTCTCTGTACACTCAAGGTCTGTCATTTATCCAGGTACTGAACCGGACCGAATTCCTGTGTCTCCTGTGTCTCCTGCGTCTTCTCTCTCTGTCCTGATGTCTCTCCTTCCTTCGTTTCTTTGTTCTTACTTCTTATCTCTCTCTCTCTCTCTCTCTCTCTCTCTCTCTCTCTCTCTCTCTCTCTCTCTCTCTCTCTCTCTCTCCTATTCTTTTATTTACCTTCTTTTCCATTCCCTTCTCTCTTTACCACACTTTATTCTTTCCATTCTCCTTCCTTCCTTCGCTTCCCTTCTCTATCTCTCCGTCTCTCTTAAACATTCCCTTCCTTTCCTTCCCATTTCTTCCCTTGTCCTTCTCTTCTCCATTCCTTCCCTTGTTCTTCTTTTCTCCCATTCCCTTCCTTCCACAGCCGGTCTTCCCC
>NC_059295.1:25088227-25090727 GCF_017591435.1 Portunus trituberculatus | reverse complement strand
AGAGAGAGAGAGAGAGAGAACGCATTCCCTGAGGTTATATAAAGGAGGAAAGACACCTACGACATGGAAGAGGAGGAGGAGGAGGAGGAGGAGGAGGAGGAGGAGGAGGAGGAACGCTGGCAGAAGATGGGCGAAGTAATAGAAGGGGATATAAATAAGATGGGAGGGAGCGATATAGGATTACGCAATGAAAGTGAGAGGAAAACTGAGAGAGCGAGAGAGAGAGAGAGAGAGAGAGAGAGAGAGAGAGAGAGAGAGAGAGAGAGAGAGAGAGAGAGAGAGAGGGGCAGGGGACACGTGGTCAGTTTCCCTAATCTAACGCATTTCTCTCCCATTTCAGTGTCTTCAACAAGTTTCCTCTCTCTCTCTCTCTCTCTCTCTCTCTCTCTCTCTCTCTCTCACACACATATTAGGTGTTCAAACTACGATATTCTCATGTCGTTCGACGCGCCATGAAAGGAGGAGGAGGAGGAGGAGGAGGAGGAGGAGGAAAAAAAAAGGATACAAAAATGGAGAGAGAGGAACCGAGAAGACATTTGCAACTAAAGTAGGAGAGAGAGAGAGAGAGAGAGAGAGAGAGAGAGAGAGAGAGAGAGAGAGAGAGAGAGAGAGAGAGAGAGAGAGAGAGAGATGAAGATAAGTCCCTACCACACCAACACACAAGGACAGGGAGACACGCCCCCCCTCTAATCTCCCTGCTCCATCTTGACCCCCTCTCCCCTTCAAGGCGTAACACACAAGGGGAAGGGAGGGGAGGGATAGAGGGAGGGAAAGAGGGAGGGACACACTGAATGGAGGAAAGAAAGAAAGAGAGAGAGAGAGAGAGAGAGAGAAAGAAAGAAAGAAAGAAAGAAAGGAAGAGACAATGGTAGATAAATGGAAAAGATGGAAAGATGGAATGGAAAGGAGAAATTGGAAAAGATGAAAGGGAAAAGGAAGGAAAATAAATAAATAAATATATAGACAGAAACAGTTAAAAAGACAGAAAAAGGGAAAAAGGAGGAAAATAAGATTAAAAAAGGGAAAACAAAGATAGACAGACAGACAGACAGACAAAATGAATAACAGAGAATGGCAGAAAATATAACAGGGAACAAATATGAAGAAAGATGGAAGATAGAAATAAAAGAGAAGGCGAGAACATGAAAAAAAGACAAATGACGCAGAAGAGAGGGACAGAACGAAGGGAGGTGAAGAGAGAGGAGGAATAAAGAAAATAAAGAAAATAGAAGCAAAATATGGAGAAAAAAATAGAGAGAGAGAGAGAGAGAGAGAGAGAGAGAGAGAGAGAGAGAGAGAGAGAGAGAGACGGTAGGGATGGAAAGATACCTCCCCCCCTTAAGCAAAACCTTAATTTGAGCCTTGCCGCCACTGCCTCTCCCTCCTCCTCCTCCTTCCTCCTCCTCCTCCTCCTCCTCCTCCTCCTCCTCCTCCTCCTCCTCCTCCCTTCCTGGCGTCACCGTGAGGCAAGTGTGGCGGTCTTCCTTTGTGTGGTGACGGAGGACACCAGTACACAGCCTTCCCCCAACGACTACTACTACTACGACTACTGTTTCTACTACTACTACCACCACCACCACTACTACTACTACTACTACTACTACTACTACTACTACTACTACTACTACTACAACTACTACTACTACTACTACTACTACAACTATTACTACTACGACTACTACTACAACTACTACTACTACCTCGCCCACTATTCTGCTGTGAGGCGCTGGGCATTTATTATACTCTAGTTAAGGGAAACGTGCTTTAAACTGCCCCCGGGAACACCTGTCGTAAAGATCCTTGTGTGGTGTTTCCCTCTGCACAACACCCACCACTGCCACACCACGCGCCTCATTACCCCCACTTCCTGTATGCACTGGCTCTCCACACACACACACACACACACACACACACACACACACACACACACACACACACACACACAGGCAAGCAGTGCAAGACATCAGTAAAATGCAAGACAAGAGGAAGTTCTTTGTGTGCAAGTGAATATATGTATGCAGAAATTCAAATAATGATACGATAATCTTGTGCATGACAGAATATGTAACACGAGTTTCACTATTCTCTACAAAAAAAGAAATAGATAAGTAAAGATAGACAGATATACAGACGCAAAAATAAGGAGGAAAGTATTTTTTCAGCCAATTTGTCCATTTTTCCTTACAAATAAGCCAGACACACAAAATATAAGCAGATGTAGAATTGCTGAGGGACTGACATGAGGACTGACACCCACCAATATGACGGGAATCAGACAAACAAGACAGGAATAACGGGTTTCCTCTACACACACACACACACACACACACACACACACACACACACACACACACACACACACACACAGTCCATAATTCATTTATAACGCGACACTCAGTCACTCAGTCAGTCAGTCCGTCAGTCAGTTGGTTGGACATTTATTCAGCCAATCACACACACTCCATGATTTATTTATAACGCGTCACTCAGTCAGTCACTC
>NC_059295.1:25070727-25083227 GCF_017591435.1 Portunus trituberculatus | reverse complement strand
CAAGTGCTGACTCCTACTCTCTCTCTCTCTTCCTCCTTCTCCTCCTCCTCTTATTGTTATTTTCATTATTTCTTTTCTTGGGTATTTGTTTTTCTTTCTCGTTTATTTTCCTCCTTTCAGCCTCTCCCTATTTCTATTGCCACTGTTCCGCTTTCTTTCGTTCCTTTTTACTTCCTCCTCCTCCTCCTCCTCCTCCTCCTCCTCCTCCTCTCAGTGTTGTCTGTTCATATCTCTGTTCTTGTGTGCGGTTGTATAATGTGTGTGTGTGTGTGTGTGTGTGTTAGAGAGAGCGAGTGATACCTGTATTATCTCTCTCTCTCTCTCTCTCTCTCTCTCTCTCTCTCTCTCTCTCTCTCTCTCTCTCTCTCTCTCTCTAACACACACACACACACACACACACATCCTCACCATCAACATCCTCTTCATCATCAACAACAACAACAACAACAACAACAACAACCAATAAAAAACAAGAGCAAGGAGAGAAAACAGGAACTTGAACATTATACGGAACAAAAATAAATAAAAAAAAAAATCGAGAAAAAATGGACGAGAGAGAGAGAGAGAGAGAGAGAGAGAGAGAGAGAGAGAGAGAGAGAGAGAGAGAGAGAGAGAGAGAGAGAGAGAGAGAGAGAGAGAGGTTATTGATAAAGAAACATGAGAAAGAGAGGACGAAAAAGAGAAGTAGAAGAAAAATAAAGAAAAATAAAAGAGAATGAGGAATACACAAATGAATGAGGGAATGAAGAAGACAAAGAGGAGAAAGAAGAGGAAAATGAAGAGAGAAGGAATACGTATATGAAAAATTAGAAAAAAATAAATAATAAATAAGAGAGAGAGAGAGAGAGCATCACCACCACCACCACCACTCCTTCTGGACACTCAAGTGGAACAGTCGCTACTTTTTACCACCCAGTAACGAGACGTAGGGAGGAGGAGGAGGAGGAGGAGGAGGAGGAGGAGGAGGAGGAGGAGGAGGAGGAGGAGGAGGAGGAGGAGGTAGCAGTGATGGTGGTGGTGTTGCAAAGTTTTTCTCGTTATTCTTACCTTTCACCCTTTTTTCCTCTGTTGTACGGCTGAATCTCTCTCTCTCTCTCTCTCTCTCTCTCTCTCTCTCTCTCTCTCTCTCTCTCTGGTGAAGGTGTCAGAGCGAATACAAAGACGGGAATGTCCTCTACAAATACCCGAGGTGTGATAAGCGTGTACCTGTGATACCCGATGAATGAGGACAGGTGAGAGAGAGAGAGAGAGAGAGAGAGAGAGAGAGAGAGAGAGAGAGAGAGAGAGAGAGAGAGAGAGAGAGAGAGAGAGAGAGAGAGAGAGAGAGAGAGAGAGAGTAAAAGGGAAAATAAGATGAAAATGCAGAAGATAGAGATCAAGAGGAAAAGAAGGAAAATGGGAAAGAAGGAAGGAAGGAAGGAAGGAAGGAGTACCTGGGAGTGTCCAGAATACATGACAGAAGAGGACAGAGAGAGAGAGAGAGAGAGAGAGAGAGAGAGAGAAGGTGTCAGAAGAAAGACAGGAATGAAAGGAAGTCAAAGAAAAGTGTGGGAAAAGTGACACAGGAGGAGGAGGAGGAGGAGGAGGAGGAGGAGGAGGAGGAGGAGGAGGAGGAGGAGGAGGAGGAGGAGGAGGAGGAGGAGGAGGAGGAGGAGGAGGAGGACAGCATGACCCCCCCAAAAAAAGGAAGCTATACCCCACCTGACCCTCTTCTTTCCTCCTCCTCTTCCCCTCCCACCCTTCTCCCCTTTTGACCTTGGCTCCCTCCCTCCCTCCCTCCCTCCCTCCCTCCCACGTGTCAGACAGACGAGATACGACACGCGCCAATTAGGGTTATTATTGAGACACTCTTTATTCCACTACTAGAACAATGATTTCAAAGACACCTCTCTCTCTCTCTCTCTCTCTCTCTCTCTCTCTCTCTCTCTCTCTCTCTCTCTCTCTCTCTCTCTCTCTCTCTCTCTCTTTCATAATTGTTACTTCTCTCTTCCTTTTCTCTTTACTCCCCTACTAATTCAAATCTCTTCTTCTTCCTCCTCCTCCTCTCTATCTTTTCTTTCTCTCCTCTCCCACTCTCGACTGCTCCTCCTTCTCTTCCTTCCTTTCTCTGCTTCATTCTTCTCCTGCATTTTTAATTACTCTCCCTCCTTCTCCTCCTCCTCCTCCTCCTCCTCCTCCTCCTCCTACTACTACTACTACTACTACTACTACTACATCACATCCTATATCTACTTTTGCCTCCTTCCAGTCTCTTTGTTCTCCACCTCCTCCTTCTCCTCCTGCTCCTCTTCCTACTCTTTTAAGTCTTCCTTTACTTTCTTCATCCTTTTAATCCTCTCTTCTTCTTAATCCCTTCCTTCTTCTTCATCCTCTCACCTCTATTTTCTCTCTATATCCTTCTCCTCTCCTCCTCTTCCTCTTTCCAATCGAGATGAAATAAGGAAAGGAGGAAAGACACAAGGCAAGTGATGATAAACAAGGAAATGAAAGAATACAGGAGAGAAGAGGAAAGAGGAGGGAAGGAGAAGGAAAGAGAATGTAAAGGAGGGAGGGAGGAGGAAAAGTTGAGGAAGAAAGTGGTGGTGGTGGTGGTGGTAGTGCGTAACCAGAGCGAGAGAGAGACAAGCCTGGTTTCGTAAGACACACACACACACACACACACACACACACACACACACACACACACACACACACACACACACACACTGACCCGACCTTCATGAACCTTTGACCTCCCACACACCGCAGATGACGGAGTAGTGGTGGTGGTGGTGGTGGTGGAAGGAGAAGGAGAAGGAGAAGGAGAAGGAGAAGGAGAAGAAGAAGAAGAAGGAGAAGGAGAAGGAGTAGGAGAAGGAAGAGGAGGAGGAGAAGGAGGAGGAGAAAGAGGAGCAGGTAACGGAAGTAAAAAAATTTTTTTTAAAGAGGGAAACGTAAAGAAAAACAACATAAAACCAAAAAAAAAACATGAAAAAAACAGAAACGTAAAGAAAAGCAGGACGAGAAGGAGGAGGAGGAGGAGGAGGAGCTATCCCTTTATATATATATATATATATATATATATATATATATATATATATATATATATATATATATATATATATATATATATATATATAGGCTTCGAAGTAAACGAGATTTCTTTCTCTCATTTTCTTTTTTTTTTCTGGACATGTTAAATAGTGTTGTGTTTGTTTAGCTGACAAACTCACTGACAAACCAGAACAGAGCAACAGTACTACCCCCTCTCTCTCTCTCTCTCTCTCTCTCTCTCTCTCTCTCTCTCTCTCTCTCTCTCTCTCTCTCATTACCACACCACGCGGTCAAGCACCTCAATCCCCACAACCAGATCTTCTGAAGCACACACACACACACACACACACACACACACACACACACACACACGGCATTTCCCTAACATCATCATCTCCCACCACCATTATCTCCCTCTTCCTCCTCTTCCTCTCCTTCTTCCTCTTCCTTCTCCTCCCACGCACAGGTAAAGTCCAGCCGCATGCTCCGTTACGCCTTAATTGCTCCCCACCTGAGGGTTACCTGGCCCATACGTCTTCTTAACTCGCTAATTGTCTCTGTAACTTCTGAGGGTGCCGGAGGAAGCAGAGAGAGAGAGAGAGAGAGAGAGAGAGAGAGAGAGAGAGAGAGAGAGAGAGAGAGAGAGAGAGAGAGAGAATTATTTTCTTTCAGTGACTTGATTAAAGCATGAACATTTAAACACACACACACACACACACACACACACACACACACACACACACACAAAGGATCTAACCTTAAGTCTCCTTCAATCCTTCTAGTATGTATGTACTGCAATTACTAATAAACTGTATTATTATTATTATTTTATTATTACACACACACACACACACACACACACACACACACACACACGAAATAAAGTCAACGAGCAAATTAATTAATGAATGAATGAAGTTGATTGAATGAAAAGTGAAGAACTGATGAAGAAAAGATACATATAACAGTATGTAAGTATGTATGTATGTTGTATGCAAATATCTGTGTATACAAAATGAATACTGCATGATATATACACACACACACACACACACACACACACACACACACACACCCGCCAGTGAGTCAATGTGTGTTAATGAGTGAGTGAGTAAGAGTTAATGAAGGAACCGCCTGCTGAGATGAGGCGACATTAATGTTGTGTTGTGGCGACGAGATGCGGGAATGAGGAAAGAAGTAACAGTATATGCCCCGTTAAAAAGGAGGAGGAGGAGGAGGAGGAGGAGGAGGAGGAGGAGGAGGAGGAGGAGGAGGAGGAGGAGGAGGAAACACACCAGTACATACAAAGTGGAGACAAAAACTTTCCACTCGCCAGACATCTTTTGAGAGCACCTCCACCCAACGACCTACCACCCACCAGCCCACTCACTCAGTCATTCAACCAGTCAGTCAAGACCTCCGCCCTTCCTTCCTCACCCACCCACCCATCCATCAATACACTATACCACCACCACCACCACCCGCACGTACATACGCCATCACTTATTCCTTGCCAATCCCGGCCATAGAATTTCTCAGTAGCAACACCAGATAACCACTGATGGGGAAAGAAAAATAGCAGCCAAACAGGTTAGCCGGGCTACTTCTGAGGCACTGGTAGCCCTGGCAACTGTCATGAAAGGATGACAGATGTCACTTTTTTTAAATATAAGTACATAAAAAACTGCTTCATTAAGTAGGGAACCAACATACATACACAGATCTGAGTGTACCTTTTTGTTGGTGTATCATATATAAAAGTATGTACATAAAGACATTATTGTATCCATGTTGATTCTGACAAATTAATCTTAATATTGTTGCCAAACACGTCCCATGCAAAACTGTCCCGCTGTCCACCTGGCGGGATAAGGAGCCAGCGGTGAGAAAGAGAGAGACGGTGAAAGTGGTGAGGGCGAAGACAGTGATAATAACGAAAAGAACAGTGTGTGTGTGTGCAGCCTCTCAGTAATCAGAGGTTAATTATTCATACACCATTGAGGACACAAAGCGGACAGCAGTGTGTGCGCGGGTCACTGGGTGTCTGCTGATGACAGGGACAGCCGCTGCCAAACAGTCTTTGGCCAACGTAAGTAATATATAGTATAACTCATCATTTCACGGTGCTGCCATGTCATAACCTAACGTTAATAACCTCCAGGACAACATATCAGTGAACTAACGCCTGCAGACATTTAAAAATCACAATAATCCAAGCCTTGAAAACGTAAACAAGACAATCCTCTGACCCGCTGTCTCTCTCTCAGCCATTATCTGCCTCATCTCTCACTCATTACAGGCCAGACAGGTCACAAAGTAGAACCATAGGCTTAATTTTTCACGTCAGTTGTTGAAATATATTAGCAATTGCCTGATTTTGTGTGTTATGGAGGTCCATTGAGAGGAAGGGGGCCGGGACGCTATGCTGTGACGTAATCACCGATTCCCGCTCAAATGTTCTCCCGGTCCCGAGATCGTCGACTTGCACTATTATTATATATTTGTCTCAGTTCACTTATTTCTAGTCACAAGTACTTTTAAAGATTTCTAATGATAGTTCGTTATGTTTTCCGTGTCATCCATGCTTGAGGTGAGTGACGTGCGGTGATTGAGAGGATGTTTATTACTTAAATGAGAGGGGCAAAAATACGTTAAAATTTCTACCCCAGCCATCAATGATTTTTTATTTGAAGTTGTAGCGAAGTATTTGCGTTTTCAAAAATAGTTTAAGATGGAAAAGTGCGTATGGTTCCTGATACGTTAAATATAACGACCTTAAGATTAATTTGTAGCCCTGTTAATATTGTAAAACACGTCATTTCTTAAATACTTATTTTTTTCTAATTGGGCGTTGCCTGGTTTTGATATATCGAAATAATAGCTATATTTTTTTGAAAAACATTATCGATCCTATTGAATGAAATTGATGGACTTTGTAATTGTTTTTAAGTATGTCAATGTTCCAATGCTTTATTTATATTTTTTTTATATTCTTATTATTCCTCCTCCCGGCAATATTTTCCTATTTTAGGAATTAGTTTTGATTAATAACAAGTCAAAATTTCTATAGCATTCGTGTCCAGCTGCCGTTTTGGGAATCGTCATTTTCAAAATGATTTAAGTAACGTATATGTGTGACGTCATCAAGGGGGGAGGTCCCCGGCTGGACTCGACCGACACACCTCTCCCGGCCCTAGGGTGTGTGTGTGTGTGTGTGTGTGTGTGTGTGTGTGTGTGTGTGTGTGTGTGTGTGTGTGTGTGTGTGTGTGTGTGTGTGTGTGTGTGTGTGTGTGTGTGTGTGTGTGTGTGTGTGTGTGTGTGTGTGTGTGTGTGTGTGTGTGTGTGTGTGTGTGTGTGTGTGTGTGTGTGTGTGTGTGTGTGTGTGTGTGTGTGTGTGTGTGTGTGTGTCAGAAGGGTGGTGAAGAGGGAGATGACATGGCAACACTCAGATCACGGGGAGGGATAGGCAATGGACCAAGCGGGGAAAGTCAAACTGGCGGACACCTAAAGGCTTAGTTTTTAAGGCGGGTGAACCAATCAATGGAAAACTGAAGCCTTCATCTGATGTTGGGCTACCACGTGTTGCTACCGAGATATTACACACACCGGCAAGGAGTCAAGTGGTAGAGTCTGTGTGCGTCCCACTTCCACACGCTATTTCCAAACACTGACCTGTTCTTCCACCCATCTTATCCACTCTTATCCACCACTATAGTACACTTCTAAAAATACTACTTTTACGTACTACCACCACCACCACCACTACTACATTTACTACGACTCCTACTACTACTAATACTACTACTACGACTACCACTACTAATACTACTAATTACTACTACTATTACTACGGCTACCACTAATAATACTACTACGACTACTACTACTTCTACTACTACTACTACTACTACTACTACTACTACTACAACTACTATAGTCACGCCTTATGGCTTTTATTGAGAGAGAGAGAGAGAGAGAGAGAGAGAGAGAGAGAGAGAGTATGGTAGGCGTCACAGATTAGGTTATACTCTATTCAATGCCACTTTTCCGTCTGGTGTTCTTAGAGAGAAGAGAAAGAGGAATTCACTCACGCCATGATAAAAAAAAAATATTAAAAAAGACAGGAACAATGGCCCTCTCTCTCTCTCTCTCTCTCTCTCTCTCTCTCTCTCTCTCTCTTACTTGGGGTCAGCTTCCACAAATGTAGCGGCTTCCATCGCCACGAGGAGGAGGAGGAGGAGGAGGAGGAGGAGTACAGTTCACTACACTCACGTTGCTTCCCCTCCAGTCAGTCAGTCTCCTCTCTCCTCTCCTCTCCTCTCCTCTCCTCTCCTCTCCTCTCTTCTCTCTGTCTCCTCCCCTCCAAAGGCTATGAAGGGGGAACTAAATACACCGTGTTGCAACCTCCTCCTCCTCCTCCTCCTCCTCATCCTCATCCTCCTCTTCTTCATGTGTCTCGTCAATGTGTGTGTTGGTTCGGAACGCTTCTCTTAATGTATCTCAATCTAGACCCCCTTCAAAAAATAATTTGCAATACATACATACATACATACATACATCACTTTTATTTTACCAGTCTCTCTCTCTCTCTCTCTCTCTCTCTCTCTCTCTCTCTCTCTCTCTCTCTCTCTCTCTCTCTCTCTCCATACTCATTCACTGTTCATTTCACATGTCACATCTGTTTGGTCTCTCTCTCTCTCTCTCTCTCTCTCTCTCTCTCTCTCTCTCTCTCTCTCTCTCTCTCTCTCTCTCTCTCTCTCTCTCTCTCCTTAATCTTTAATCTTTCCCTTCTATCTATCACTCTCCCCTTCCTGTGTTTTCCCTCCCCTTCTCCTCTCTTCCTCTCTCTCTCCCTCTCCCTTTCCCTTTCTCCCAGCCTACCTCCAGCCACACACCACTCCCCTCTCTGTCGGGGCGTGGACTCATTTACCGCCCTGCTCCTCTATACCTTCAGCACACTTCCTTTTCCTCCCTTCTCCCTCCTCCCCTCTCTATCTCTGCCCCCCTTCTTTTTCACTCTCACTTCTAACCCTCCCTCATCCCCTTCCTCCCTGCAACTCTTTCCTATCTCTCTCTCTCTCTCTCTCTCTCTCTCTCTCTCTCTCTCTCTCTCTCTCTCTCTCTCTCTCTCTCTCTCTGATTAATTGAATGTTGTCTCATTGGATTCGCGGACACACACACACACACACACACACACACACACACACACACACACACACACACACACACACACTCATTACAATTACTTGAACTGGAGACGAATGATGAGAGAGAGAGAGAGAGAGAGAGAGAGAGAGAGAGAGAGAGAGAGAGAGAGAGAGAGAGAGAGAGAGAGAGAGAGAGAGAGAGAGAGAGAGGACGGGTTATCTAGCAAAGGGAAGGAAAGTTTGTGGGGTGCTTGCTGGTGTGTGACGACGCCCACTACTCCTCCTCCTCCTCCTCCTCCTCCTCTCTTCCTCCTCCTCCTCCTCCTCCTCCTCTTGTACACTCCCTCTTCCCGCTGGTGTGCATTTCCGTGGCGTCCCTCCCGTGGCGGCTCAGTACGTAATGAGCGCAGTAATGGCCACACCGGACACTCACCACCACCAAGCAGGCACTGTTCTACTGACGCCACCACTGCTTCATTACCAACTTTTCTTTTTCAATTGAATAAATACTCTTTTTCTCTCCTGTCCCTCCTTTGGCTTGATCGTGTCCTATACTTGACCTCTCTCTCTCTCTCTCTCTCTCTCTCTCTCTCTCTCTCTCTCTCTCTCTCTCTCTAGTCCTGTCTTTGTGTGCGTCGTAGTGTCTCCGCTGCCTCGCCCTGCCACGTGGTCACGCCGCCTCTCGCGGGGCCTAACACGGCCGCAGCCTCCCTCAAGCACGTCCAGCTCCGACCCGCCCCACCCCGTCCCGCTGCCCGATCCCACCCGGCACACAATGACTGAACGTGACGGGACGTGACACAGCGTGACCCCCGCCACGCCGTCCCCACCGCCCTGCCTCGCCGGACTGGTCTTTACCGGGACCAGATTGACCACACCACCCTCGCCATTCCTGCCCCGTCCACCTGCTGCACCACGCCCCGCGTCACGCCGCACGCTGCACGCCGCACGCTGCACGCTGTACGATGTACGATCCCCAGCCCGCCCTGCTCGCCCTGCCTTCCATCCCCGTCGGGACGTCCAGTGCTGTGCCCTTTCACGTGAACCACTCAAGCACGACATGTGATTTCCACGATTACAATAATTATTAAACCTGACACACTAAATTACGTCAGATTCACGACCGTATCTCGCTGATGACACCATCGCTCACTTTTGCTGCAACTGTGTGTGTGTATGTATGTATGTATGTATGTGTGTGTGTATATATATATATATATATATATATATATATATATATATATATATATATATATATATATATATATATATATATATATATATATATATATATATATATATATATATATATATATATATATATATAACCCACAAGTTGTGTCCGACACTTGAATGGCTTCAAACAGCGAGCCTCAATCCGTCCGTACCTCAAAGTCTCCTGGACCGTTGTGACTTATATTATGCCTGTGCATCGATGCTGTTTCATTTAGAGTCCGGCACTACACACACACACACACACACACACACACACACACACACACACACACACACACACACACACACACAAACAGACAGGCTGTGCATTACAAGCAATGTATCAGTGTACCACAATTCCCTCCCAGACAACCCGGTACTCGCCGCCCTGCCCGACCGTACCGCTGCTCAGGCGGAACAGAACAAGCAGACCCCGCGACCTGCTACTCCGCCACCTGCTGGGACCATTGAGGCCCCGCCACGCCACGCCGACCTTCACGCTCTCCCTGCCTCTCTCCGCAGTGACCACGGTGGTCTGGGTTCAAACCCTCAGAAAGGAGGAGGTTCACGATCACAGAGCACGGCGCTGTGCCACAGAGCCAGCGCGTCACCGTGCCGCGCGTCACGCTGTCTCGTGGTGCCGCCGAAGTGAGTCAGCACGGAGAACAGTGGCCTGTGTAAGCACAACCCGGCTACACTCTTCAGAAGAACCTCCGGGTAGCAACACAAACTGAGTTAAGAAAATTAAGTGAGCCTCGTGTGTGTGTGTGTGTGTGTGTGTGTGTGTGTGTGTGTGTGTGTGTGTGTGTGTGTGTGTGTGTGTGTGTGTGTGTGTGTGTGTGAGCGCACGCCCCGTCCCGACTCAGCGGCAACACACCCACGGAACTCTGGGAGCGACAATGAGGCAAGAGACACATCAAAGTCGAAAAGAGAACCGTAAAAAAGACAAAACGGTTGCAATCACAGCGCAAGGAAGATTAAGAAGCAAAGACAACCCTCACGTCAAGCCACGCCACGCCACGCCACGCAGAGACAAGCCAAAGCAAGACCCTAAATAGAATGTAGGTCGTGTGTGTGTGTGTGTGTGTGTGTGTGTGTGTGTGTGTGTGTGTGTGTGTGTGTGTGTGTGTGTGTGTGTGGGCAAAAAACATAATGATGGGAGGGAAGGAAGAGTTGCTCCACTGGCCACGAGGGACGCCAGGCTGACTGTGGCGACTCTCGGGACACTGACGAACACGAGACGCGACACACACACACACAGAGAGAGAGAGAGAGAGAGAGAGAGAGAGAGAGAGAGAGAGAGAGAGAGAGAGAGAGAGAGAGAGAGAGAGAGAGAGAGAGAGAGAGAGAGAGAGAGAGAGAGAGAGAGAGAAAGTTATATCCTGAAGGAGATATGGAAGGACAAAAATTCACTTGGTACTCACTTGAGGGCGTGCTGCAGCTTGCTGGCCCGCGTCAGGAAGTCCTCCCACATGGGCCCGCTTCCCTGCAACACAAAAGTTAGGTCAGGTCATGGCAGGTTGGATTAGGGTAGGGTAGGGTAGGGTAGGGTAGAGTAGGTTAAGTTAAGTTAAGTTAGGTTAGGTTAGATTACGTTAGGTTGGGTTGGGTTGGGTTGGGTTAGCACAAGTAAAACAAAAGGTGAATCAGAAGGCTGTAAATACACGAAGCTGTCGGTAATTACGTTAACTATGAAATATACTAACAAGGAAGAATGAGGTGGTCAAAAAATAACACACACACACACACACACACACACACACACACACACACACACACACACACGCCCGGTAGCTCAGTGGTTAGAGCGCTGGCTTCACAAGCCTGGGGACCGGGGTTCGATTCTCCGGCCGGGTGGAGATATTTGGGTGTGTCTCCTTTCACGTATAGCCCCTGTTCACCTAGGAGTGAGTAAGTACGGGATGTAAATCGAGGAGTTGTGACCTTGTTGTCCCGGTGTGTGGTGTGTGCCTGGTCTCAGGCCTATCCGAAGATCGGAAATAATGAGCTCTGAGCTCGTTCCGTAGGGTAACGTCTGGCTGTCTCGTCAGAGACTGCAGCAGATCAGTGAAACACACACACACACACACACACACACACACACACACACGACAAAGTGATTAAAACGCACGTGATGGCCACAGAAAGAAAGAGAGAGCTAAGAGCATGATTCATCTACATTCAAATGTCAAGAACAAACCTACACACACACACACACACACACACACACACACACACACACACACACACACACACACACAACTTGCTGCATAAACATACTCATACAATTACATCTAAACTAAACACAAAACAAAGAAGTGAAGAGTTTATAGTTTATGCACAACACACATATACATTCACTCATCTCGTATTCATTTCCCACATACCATACTCTCATTCATTCATACATACACTACACATACTGTTTATCAATTCATGTTACCTTCAAATCACAACTTTTCCATGTACTACTTTCAAATGAACCTTGAAATATATTACTCTCTTACTTCCACATCTACTTGCATCTGATTCCTCTTCCAAAGAAATTTCAATCTCTTTGGTTATGTTTCCTTTCTATACCAGAGTAAAAAGAGAATTCATACAAAGGAGAAGAAAAAAGTCATTACTATGGGTGAAATCAAACATTTTACATATATTTATATTTATTTAGTAAAAACAAATAAGTAATGAGACGTACTCAGAGGCAGAGACCTTATTTGAATTACGAATATTATTACAATTACATTTCAGCGCCAATGAAATGAAGTTGTAACACCATTTCACATTGACCTGTTAAAGCATGTAGCTACTTCCTCTCCCGCAGCAATACGATGTGTTAGGAAAGTATCGAGATTTGCTGGACTTTATCATAGCGGACATGTACTGCTGGATGTACAATCATGCGAGGAATGTACCGTGTATAACAGTAATAATGAACATTTTGATGTTATGATAAATAAATAAATAAATTACGACAATTTCTATGCCCGCGACGAAGATAACGAAGTGATTCCACGATAAGGATGCGAGTTTCCACAATGACGATGCGATTCCAATTTCCATGATAACGATGCGTGTTTCCACGATAACGCTGCGAGCATGGCG
>NC_059295.1:25063227-25065727 GCF_017591435.1 Portunus trituberculatus | reverse complement strand
GATGGAAGAGGGGAGACGAGTAGGTAATCACGCCAAGGGGAGGGAGGGAGGGAGGGAGGAAGGAAGGGAGATGGAAGTACGAGATGGAGAAGAAATGAGGAAAGGGAAAGTGATATTCTCTTTCTCTCTCTCTCTCTCTCTCTCTCTCTCTCTCTCTCTCTCTAGTAGTAGTAGTAGTAGTAGTAGTAGTAGTAGTAGTAGTAGTAGTAGTAGTAGTAGTAGTAGTAGTAGTATAGTAATATGATTTGCGAGGAGACCCAATCTTATAAATCTACATTCGTTAGAGAGACCTAGATCAAAGAGACTTGATGGAGGCATTTAATTGGCATAAGGAATAATACAAGTAGTAGTAGTAGTAGTAGTAGTAGTAGTAGTAGTAGTAGTAGTAGTAGTAGTAACAAAGTGACAATGACAACAACAACAATCAATAATCCACCTGTCAAACCTCCGCCCTTCATCTTTGCCACTTCCACCACCACCCAAAAAAATAACACTTCCGCACCATCCCACGGGCGGAGGATAATAACGAGGCAACCACCACCACCATCACCATCACCCCCATCACCACCACGCACCACACATCACCACCACATCCTTCACCACTGCAACACCGTCACTCGTACCCTCAGTCCTATCAAATTTCTATAGCCATCACCACCACCGCAATCTCTACTCTCTCCTCCATCATCATCACCATATCTGTCTTCCTTTCATCACCACACTACACCGTGCCACACTATTCTCTATCACCATCTAGTGTGTGTGTGTGTGTGTGTGTTCATTTTGTAAGTGTGGTGGTGGTCGGGGTGGTAGTAGTAGTAGTAGTAGTAGTAGTAGTAGTAGTAGTAGTAGTAGTAGTAGTAGTAGTAGTAATAATAATAATAATAATAATAATAATAATAACAAGTAGTAGTAGTAGTAGTAGTTGTAGTTTTCAACCTTTGTTTATAATGAGCAAGTCCCAAAATCACCTTCAACTCCACATTCAGAACATCGCAAGTTTGTCAGATCAGCAAAGTATAAAATTGTATTCGGAAATGTTAGGTTAATGATAAGCGCTGTTTGTCCTCAGTCCGTCGTTAGTTAATCAGATAAGCATTGTTTGTCCTCAATGAGCAAGTACATCTAAGCACCATTGTTTGTATGCAGCGAGTCCCAACCTTAGCAAATCAGCACCGTTTGTATTCATGAAGGTGTAAATACATGTGACCGGCATCGTATCGTATCGTATCGTCTGCCTGGAGGCCCGCACGCCATGTTTACCACGCTTTCACCTGATAAGCGTAACAATCATCAAAGTTATAATTGGACAACGCTACATTTTAATATATTGCGTCAGTAATCTCACTTAAGTCCAACGTAAGTACCTGCAGCTGCTTACAGGTGATTCCTAACACCAACAGACCAATACGTACTCATTAATTTCTTCAATACGCGTTTTCATATTCATTCTGGTTACTATTCGGCGATTCTAAGCGGCTTCAGAAACTTGTGTGGGGATTAAAATAGTGAAGATTGTGGCCATTAATCTTCTAACCTCCACAAACCCCTTTCTTAATGTCAATAAAAGCGTCTAATCACACCAAAAATTCAAGGTAAAAATGCGTCCACATACTGAAGGAGTTAAGCTATTTGAGTTCACTAATTATATACTTTACTACACTAATCTATGGGAGATATTACAGCCAAATACTCGAACGAAGCTTGAATTACGGTTATTACTGTTCATTTGCGCGAATATGAAAGCCACGTGCTGGTCTGATGATGGCTCTTATCCCAAAACACACAAGCCTCTCATCGCAATTATTTCAACACTTTCCTATAGAAGTTACATGAGATCACCAGTACTTAGAGACTTCATGATTGCCCTGACTTTTGTTAATGTGACAGTTTAATCCCTTCAGTACCATGACGCGTTTACATATTCATTCTGCTTACTCTTTGGTGATTTTTATATTGCTTCAGAAACTTATGTAAGTGATTAAAATAGTGAAAATTGGCCATTAATCTTCTGACCCCCATAAATCCTTCGTAATCCCAATAAAATGGTCTAATCGTACACAAACTCATGGAAAAAATGTGTCCCAGTAATGAAGAAGTTTAAGAGAATTCTGCATCATCAGTATCAAAAAAGACACAGTAAATATCAAATTAATCATCTCCGAGGCCTCTGGAAATCGCATTGAGAAGAACAGTTTCATTTTACGGGCCAATATGCAAAGCGTTTGTCTGGCTAGCAACAGTAAACAGTGCGTGGAGGTTCGCTCACCTGCCCAGCATTAAATCCAGTACATCATATATTCTAAGTGTCAAAATACATGAAGCTCCACACTAGTCATGCGAACACTTGTTAAAACCCAAACAACTTCCTTCCAACAAAACTACTGAACAGTCGAAAAAGTCCAAATATTTGAGTATGGCCCGGTTGTTCAGGTGGTGTGTGTGTGTGTGTGTGTGTGTGTGTGTGTCGCTCATCACCTCACTTCACCTCACCTCGCCT
>NC_059295.1:25048227-25060727 GCF_017591435.1 Portunus trituberculatus | reverse complement strand
TGCTCCTTCCCTCTCACAACCCTCTTTCTTTCCTTCCTTCCCTCTCATAACCCATCTCTCTACATCTTCCTTCTTTCCTTCCCTCTCACAATCTTCCTACTTTCCTTCCTTCCCTCTCACAACCCACCTCTATGCCTGTTCCTTCCACTTCACAACACACTCCTACGAGGCATCCACCTCCCCTCCTCTTTCTCCATCATTCCTTCCCACAGCCCCATCCTCCTCCCTGCCCCACGTGTCTTCCTGCAGCTTCCATTATTTTCTCATGTTTTTTTTTTTCTGTTCTCTCTCACAATCCAGTCTGAGCTACTACACTGTGTCTCCTTCCTTTCTTCCTTATTTCTTTATCTACTCCTCCTGCCCCTAACTTCTAAAACCCACCTAACCTAACCTAACCTAACCTGTCTTGTTCCCTTTCACAGTCAGTCTGAGCTACTACACTGTGTCTCCTTCCTTTCTTCCTTCTTTCTCTGTCTACTCGTACTCCCTCAGTCCCTAACTCCCTAAAACCCACTCCTTGTCCACACTCTATACTCCTCTCTCACATTCCAGTCTGCTACGAGTCACTACACTGTTACTCCTTCCTTTCTTTCCTCTCTTACTTCTTTCTGTAATTATTCCCCCTGTCCATCTTACTCTCTCACCACGACTATTTTCTAAGGCCACAGAGATGACTGGTCGAGTTATGTAGAGTATTTTCTTTCAATATCGCAGAAATCACGTTAATTTGTCATTATAACCAATAGACCACCCTGGAAAACATGTGTACCTTCAACTAGATCACTAAAACCTTTTCAAATAGTGTTAAGTGCGTCGTGGAAGTGTTCTAGAAAAGGAACCCAACTCCCGTAAAACCCATTCCTTGTCTACTCTCTCTCTCTCTCTCTCTCTCTCTCTCTCTCTCTCTCTCTCTCTCACACACACAACTTACTCTGCTACTAACAACTCAGAAGCCCACTACTCACAACCTACTACTCTGCCTACACTCCCTCCAGAACTCACAGAAACGTGGAAATTAAAACTCTTACGCACGAGGGAATGACTGAGTTGGTTGTCTGTGTTAAGGGAAGCAGATGAATGATTCGTTTTAATAAGAAAGTGGGAAGGAAACTGTTGCTCATGTAAGTACCGAGTGAAGTGGTTAAGTACACATAGGCAAAATTAAATGAGAGAACAGAAGAAAGAAAAGTAATGCAAACAGACGAAACAAGTTATTTTGTGTTGAGGGAAAAATAAGTAAAGAATGAGAATAAGATGTGTGACTTGACAGAATAAAAACTAATACACACACACACACACACACACACACACACACACCGTTAGTCGACACAAAAGGCGAATGGTGACAAATAAATGCTGGTGTGATCAGTCGTGACGCATTGGAGAGAGAGAGAGAGAGAGAGAGAGAGAGAGAGAGAGAGAGAGAGAGAGAGAGAGAGAGAGAGAGAGAGAGAGAGAGAGAGACGACCGGCAAAGCAATTGAAACACATTCCCATGACATTAATTTTTTTTTTTTTTTCATAAATTCATTGATGTATTCACTTGTTACAATAATTCATTAATCAGATATCCATCATAAAAATATCCTATAAACAACTTTTTTTCCGCGAGAGAGAGAGAGAGAGAGAGAGAGAGAGAGAGAGAGAGAGAGAGAGAGAGAGAGAGATGCAAGCTGTGGTGTGGTGCGGAATTAATCAAAGCAAGCGTGCGTGCGTGCGTGCGTGCGTGCGTGCGTGTGTGTGTGTGTGTGTGTGTGTGTGTGTGTGTGTGTGTGTGTGTGTGTGAGAGAGAGAGGAAAGGTCAGCACGTGAGGCCATATCATACGTACTCACAAATGCACACCACCACCACCACAACCACCACCAGCACCACCACCCAGCTTTGTCTGCCTGGCTGTCTGCATCACTGTCTTCTTCCCGTTCAAAACAACCTCAGTGCTTCTGCCAGTGCACGTACAGCCAGATCTTGACCTACATCTCTCTCTCTCTCTCTCTCTCTCTCTCTCTCTCTGATACACACAAACTAGTTGTAGTAGTAGTAGTAGTAGTAGTAGTAGTAGTAGTAGTAGTAGTAGTAGTAGTCACAGCAAAATTTCCAATGTAAACAAAATTATTCAAAGCAACATATTTAAGTAACTATCAACACACACACACACACACAGTTTCCTTGAATTCTGCTTTGTTCTTGTGGCTGTTTTTGTTTGTTTTAGTATCATGTTGTTTTCCTTTAAAGTTCATAATTGTCTGTTAAAAATATTGCATGGTGTGTTTTGTTTGTGTTTGCTTCTTAATGTCATTTAGTTGTTGTCTTCGTTGTTGTTCTTTTTATCTTGAATTTATTTTATCTTATATTATGTTTATTTCTTATTTGTACTTGTCTTTGTCATCATCATCTTGGGAGAGTAATGTTATCGTCTCTCTCTCTCTCTCTCTCTCTCTCTCTCTCTCTCTCTCTCTTTGTCCAGCCGTACAAAAGTATCACGGTGCATCGTCACAGCTTTCTTCCCTCCTTGCCCTTATTCTCTATTCCCTCCCTCCCTCTTTTTTTCCACGCCCATCACGTTTCTCTCTCTCTCTCTCTCTCTCTCTCTCTCTCTCTCTCTCTCTCTCTCTCTGGCACCCGTAATCAGAAACGCCTTGCCCTCTCACTATGATAATTTTCCAAGGATACAGAAAATTAGTCAGGTTTTCAAGACAGTTTTTTTCCTTTAAATAACTAGAAACCTTGCCAATCCATCATAAGAACCATAAAAATACTCTTAAAAACACGAGTAACTCCATCTGGAACATTTGGAAAGTAGTGATGGTGCGAGAGCAAATCGTTTCAGAATATGGGCTTCTCTCTAACCTAAGCCCATTTCACCAGCTAAATGACACACCTGCAGCAGCCTCGCCTCGTGGGAGTGTAGTGGGAGGGAAGCGGGACGTAATTAGCCTGCCACCAGCTTAATATGCCTCAAAGAACTTAAACCCAAGATTAAAAACCCAACCTTTCCTTCCCCACTACTCACTAGGCCACTCCTACTCCTACTCCTGCTCCTACCCAACCCACTCCCTCCCCCCAGCCGTCACTTCCACTCAGCATTTCCATTTCACGGCTCTGTTCTGTTACTGCTGCTGGCGTTGCTACTGAAAATTGATACTACTGCCTACACCATCACACGTTTCTTCTCTTCTGTCATAATATATACTTTACATTGTCGTATAGTGAATTTCTTACTACTATTACTGCTACCATTATCACAAGTAGAGTTAGCTATATCACTCTTACTATCAGCACCCTTTTTCTTTATCTCTCATTCATGTATATTTAAAACAAACCACTACTATTACTATCACGCTTTTCCTAACTTCCCTTCCCTTCATTACTTTAGGCTACATCACACCCGTCTTCCCCTCACTCCTCCCTCACTCATGGCTTGCTGCGCGGGAAACCTTGTACACCACCACACTCCTCGACGCACCTTACATGGGAACTCGCACATTTAACTCGTTCACATTAGTCAGGATTGGATTGCGAACAAGAGTGACGCCAACACTTTTAGGACATGATCTTTCTCCACTCCAAGACGAGAAGTGACGAGGATGACAAGAGAAAGAGAAAAGGAATAGAAACACGAGCCTTGCGGAACACCACCACAACTACTACATCCACCATCACCACAACACACAGCTCGGGCTCGGCCACGTGGCAGAGTGACCGTTGAGAGACAAGACTACTAGAGGCAAGACGAGAGAAGGGAAGGAAGGGAAGGAAGGGAAGGGCTATGAGAGGCAAACCGAGGAAGCGAAAAGGGAAGTGACGAATACGATAAACCTGATGAACACGTAAGATTGAAGGATAAAATAAGAAAATTAAAATACAACACAGAGCAAATAGAGAAAGGAAGGACTATGAGAGGTAAAGATGGAAAGGAGGCGAACGATGATAAACATACTAAAGATGCAAGATTGAAGGAAGAAAGGGAAGGAAGAGATGAAGATGAGAAACCATAGTAGAGAAGGATCATAAGAGGCAAACTGAAAAGACAGAAAATGGACGAAGGATAAAGCTGACAAGGATAATAGAATGAAGGAAAAAGGGATAGAGAAAGAAAGGAAGCACGGAAGATGAAGGAAGGCTGACTGGGGAGACGAGAGCGAGGGATAGGAAGAAGGGGAGGGCCCGGAGATAATGGAGGGATGAAAAGATGACCGAGGGGAAAGGGAGAACCATCTCTGTGAAGGATGTGATGAGAGGAAAGGATGTGAAATGCACGGCTTGGAGAGGCTGACTACGCGCAGAGAGAGAGAGAGAGAGAGAGAGAGAGAGAGAGAGAGAGAGAGAATGATGTTACCATATACTCCTTTTTGTGTTTTGTCCGTGCGAGGTCAAACACTAATGTCCTTTACTCCCAACACACACACACACACACACACACACACACACACACACACACACAGGCTGACAGACAGAAATCAAAAGCTTATCTGTGTTCAGTCACTACCGTATCACTCCTGCCAATCCACTTCCCTCTTCACACGCCAAGATGTCAAAAGTTACCCACACTTCCTACATCCGCCGATTAGTTGCCGTGGATAACCAGCGTACGAGTGTTCTGCAATGTCTAAATCCACCAGCCACAAATGACCTTCCTTTGCTTATCATTCATGAGATTCTACGGATCCCACATCCCTGAAAACTTAATGTCTGGTGTCCTGGTGCTAATTACAACAGGCCTTCCTTCTCACATTGTTACCATTATCGCAGTGGTTGGGTGCTTATCTCGTACAATTGCCAAGATACGGCGCTCGTGGTTTTTCTATGGTGATGATATTATCCACAGTTCTCATTCCTCTTTCCCGCATGACAAACAAAATACTTAAGTTTCTCAGAGCAAACAACTATGACGATTTTAAAATATTCTACTGTAAGTGGTTATTTCTATCAACAAAAATAAACGAAATATTATGCCAAGGTATATTCAAAATTGCACATGCCAATATGATTTGCAGTAAACAAGACCCACATACACAGGCCAAGTCATGTATCCAATGTATCCGAAGGGTTGAGAGAGTCCGTGTGATTGTAACCAGAGCCGCGACCTCACACTCCGTCTGTCAGCCAGCCAATAAAACTCGAACCTTGACTCAGGAGATTGCGTTTCTAGAACACACACACACACACACACACACACACACACACACACACACACCTAAATCTTATCCCCAAGGCGTGCAGGTCATGGTATAAGGAAGGGTACTACAAAACTAGGCCATAAATATAACATCAATCAGAGAGACGCACCCACTTGCATGAAACACATCGAGTAGAGGATTAGGCTAATGGGTAAACTCGCCGCTCATTCAGAAACATGTAGAATAGCTATCATTTACCGACTGGCCCTTGCTTGACCTTTCATCCAGCTCCAATACTTAACGTCATACATGCGTACTCTATACACCTCGAGGACAAAGAAGCGTGGGTTTTACGACAGCGCAAGGAGTGAGGCAACTGGCGACCCAGCACAGAGGACGCACGGCACAAGGCAAGGCAAGACAGTGGGCGGACGTGACGCGGGACGGCGGGCAGTAACGGGTCTCATTACGGAACAACGGACGCCCTGCCACGAGATGTTACACCCTAACACACACACACACACACACACACACACACACACACACATTCCCCATCTCTATAAAACATTCTAATTCCAGCTTAATCACTTCTATAATTACGATTACGTTAAAATATACCTTAGAACTGGCAGAGTACATAGAATGGGGACCCATTTATACCAGACATAATCCCTAGTCAGTGCAGTCACATAATAGATTAGTTAAGTCCCAAAAGCCTTATTCACAGGGCTCATTACACAGCTGAACTGCCACTCAAGGCCATGAACGACGCGAGTGGTGCTTGTTTCATGAATGTACACATACGGACCGTGAGGTGTGTGTGTGTGTGTGTGTGTGTGTGTGTGTGTGTGTGGTGGGGAGAGGGGGGAGAGGAAAACTAGCCTCTATGCTACACGAAGAACCAGATGGCTATATATAACTAATACCTTATACTTTAGCCTATACTGAAATGGTTTCTTCATTGATTATATCTATGGTGATAAAGACTCGATAAATTTCTTACATTAAGTAATTTTACTTAGTTGGTAATTACTTAACAGTCCTACAATGGTACGTGTAAAACAGTGGTACAGGACACAGCAGCCGGTATGCGTGAGGAGATAAAGATTACAATACTGAAACTGACATTATTTAACTTTTTTTTCAGCCTCAACAACAAGCATTACTTTCAAACAATGGTAAGAGAAAAGCCATTACCTTCAACACTATTGAACACCTCGACACCTGCGCTGCTCTTGGTGTAATCGTATAGTCAAGTGGTTTACACATTCCATTTGAGCCAACCAAGTGAAGCCTCACATCAAATTAGTGGTGCCTGTAGATGACCACACGTACTGGGCAACATGTACTGGAGGAGGCCTTGAAACGCGCCCCTCCAAGTCAGCAACATGAGATGGTCTAACTACGATGGGTTAAAAACTGGGAGATCCACCACTCATCCTCTCCCACCACTAAAAACATCAGGCACCCTCCCCAATTTCGATATCCCTCGGGAGAATGGGTGGGGCTGCCAGTGTATGGGCTGCCTTGGGAGTCAGACAGCCAACAAGGCGAGCTGACGAGCTTAGCGAAGTGTTAACGAGGTATTCATTCACAAGCAGCTCGTAAAACACAACGCGCTGAGTGATAATCAATAAGGACGAACTATTCTCTTTTTCACTATCAGCTACAATCAAATGCCGATTGTGGGAAGTCGCTTGAAGTATTGGCGTAGTAGTAGTACCAGTAGTAGCAGTAGCAGTAGTAGTAGTAGTAGTAGTAGTAGTAGCAGTAGTAGTAATGCCTGAAAATATAAATAACAGACAACTACACCTTTGACGTAAATTATGCAAACACATCATATCCTCATTCATGTCTTGGCCACCACTCAGCCCACCACATAAACCATGTATGCCTACACACGCTTCTGCAGCAACCATAACTTATATTTTTCTATCAGTTCAATTAAATTACAAATGAACGGAGCACGAATTCCTGAGAGAGAGAGAGAGAGAGAGAGAGAGAGAGAGAGAGAGAGAGAGAGAGAGAGAGAGAGAGAGAAATTTTGTAGTAAAAGGTCCAGTGTGAAGGGAATAAAAACAAACAATACAACATCGATTGGAGTTGGTGTCGTGACGAGGACTTGCAGGAGCGTGGCTGCTAGGTGGAAGAATTGGACACAGAACACCAGCACCTTTGTTCAGCCGCCTCACGTCACAGGCAGAAAGACAACCATGAAATGGCATTTGCCAGAGGCTCCTCCAAGTAGGGGCGGGAAACGATCAGAAGCGTGTATGTGCGTCGCCAATAACTTGAAGCAGCAGCTGGCCGTGTTGGATCGATAATACTGTACACGCCACGCCTCTGCCTCCCACACACACACACACACACACCAGCATCATGCCTCGTGTTACATTGCAGTTAAGAGCAGACGTTGACGGTGATCCAAGATCTAGACAACGCCGCAATTTGTCTGGATTACACCGACGTGCGATTCACTCCACACACGGCGGGATTAAGGAAACGGCGCACAGTTCTCATAGCAAACACACACACACACGTAAGACTGCATCACTTAGCAACCGTATCCTGCACCCGTGGCAACAACATACTCTAAAATCCACCACAGCCGCCGCGTCCCCTGCCAAGCCTTCCAGCACC
The DNA here is from genome assembly GCF_017591435.1 of Portunus trituberculatus. Lineage (NCBI taxonomy): Eukaryota > Metazoa > Arthropoda > Malacostraca > Decapoda > Portunidae > Portunus > Portunus trituberculatus. The sequence continues at coordinate 25,052,970 of NC_059295.1, read as the reverse complement.
AGCAGGGTCTGAGGCACCATCACAACTACTGCCGAGGAATGGGGAAAAAATGCCAAGGAGTCAGATCAATAACAAGCCCCATGACTCCCCTACAAGAGGCCCAGCAGCGCCCCACGGCTCCCACTCCCTAAGCGCAGCAACACCAGCCCTCAGCAGCCTCGGCCCCGCGGTGCAGGTGCCGAGGGATTCACGAGCTGGGCCAGGGTCGTCATGAAGGGGCGGGGGGACGCAACTTTAGGCCTAATGAATTGTTGCTTCGGTATCGACTTGCCAGGCCGTCTCTGACATGAACTACAGTGCCAAGCTGTCACTGTTTGTCGCTACTCACCTTCATGTCATTGATAACCATTTGGAAGAGCCCGGCCAACGCGGAGCAGTCCCGGTCCAGGGTGTCTATCACCTCCATGCTGATGTTTTCCACTAAATCACTGCTTTACATTAACCAAACCCATTTTCTGATTATGTCACCCAACAACAAATCTATCGGGATCATGCACAGATCCCTAATTTCCACGTACACACAAAGCGATATCTTTCTACCATCAAGTTCAGAAATTTTCTTTCAACGCAGCACCACACACAGTCAAGAGATACTCCTCCTTCCACCGCTACTCAACCACTGACGGTTGTTGTGGTGGTGGACGCCGTTGCCTGCCTCACTCAGATTATTTACCATCCCGCCTGCCGTCAGCTTGGCAGGAAAACGTGTCGTACCCCAATACAAAACCATCATCCTCCGTGCAAACATAATATTTGACATCTAGTAGCCTCTTATCGATAGTTTTAAGATTATATATTTTTTTTCACTTGATTTCTTTTGATCTTGTCATTCAGAGCTATTTTTACTTCCATAATCATCACTACCTAAAACAGCAGCAAATTGTCTATTGTTCCTATAGTTGTATCTTAATAAATTGTAAAAACGACTCGAAGTTGTCTTTTCAGTTAGTATTAATGATGTCGTCTTCGTCACACAGCAGTACTACTACACTAGTACTTTCAATAATTCATCCCTTTCTCTGGTAAACTCCGGAACTTCCAAGCTGCATCTAAATCTCCACTATGAAAATCATGTAAGAGGAAGGTTTCGAGACAATTATCCCCTTCTTTTAGCTAACTCTTTTGACCCTGTTCAGGAACCAGTAATTCAGGAGGTTTTTTTTTAAATATAATTTTGTTGTCCTTAGTCGGTTTTCCTCTAAAGAAAATAAAAAGTTGACCATGTATATTTTGATGCTCTTCTGAAACCACCTTCTTGCTGCAGAATATTATAATCCTGCTGTACATTATTATCATTATTATTATTATTATTATTATTATTATAGATGATGCATAAATTAACTGAATCTCTTGTATCTCCCTCTTCAATATAATAGGTGATCAAACTTTTTTTTTTTTGTCAACAGGCATTCACTATGTAAAGATATATATACAATGGACTGCAATACAATGAAGGAAAGTCAAACCATTTGTCTTCACATCTTTTACTTAGTCACTTAATTTTATAAATCATTTACAGTTTTGATTCGCGTGGGTGTAGGAAGCGAGAGGGAGGCATGTACATGTACAGTAGGACAGAGTGAAAAGGCCATATATTAACGACACGAATTTCAGGCTGTACGGCTACACAAATCTTGTTTACTGTGGTATATAACATGCAAGTAGAATATTGACCTGTGACTTAAACACACTGACTTCTTAAGTTTCTCACACAAATCTCTGAGAAGGAAACATACATGAATAAATCTTGCTTCAGACAGGGATTCTAAATAAAGTGTGTCCAACTATGCATTTTATGTACGAGAGAGAGAGAGAGAGAGAGAGAGAGAGAGAGAGAGAGAGAGAGAGAGAGAGAGAGAGAGAGAGAGAGAGAGAGAGAATCTGATCAATTGCCATCAATCAATAACACAAATTTCTATAGTTCTTGTGAAAAAGGGAAAACAATCCTATTTATTATTACTTGATTATTCATGTAACAGGTGATAATATAACACATGGTGCAAGGATTGTGGACAGCCGTTAGGCCAGGCCAAACCACACCACTGTGTTGTTTCATGGTGGTTTTGAGTCTGCTTACCTAAAACAGCATCTTTACATCATGGATGTGTGGTAGGTTGTCATTATTACACATACGTACGCACAATGATACAATGAACAAGTTGTTTTTATCAAGATTACTGTAGCCAACTATAATCCTATAGTTATTTATCTCTAGCTCTGTGGTTGCCAATTTATCAAAAATAAACAAATAAATAAATAAATAGATAAATAAATATCTTAGAAAAATTGATCATTATTATTGATACGAGTGTTCCACCACTACTGCCAATAGTCAATATCGATACTTCAGCTGCCTATCTAATAATAATTTGTGCCTGGGCACAGAAAAGCTTACTTCTTCTTACATACAATTACACCATACAAACTACATACAGTAGTTGCCAACCTTTTATAATGAATAACTTTCTGCTGTTCTCACCATGCTCTTACACATGCAGGCATCAAGAAAACAATAATCTTACTGCCAATTCAGAGAACAACATGAAATTTAATTCTCAGAAAAAAACTTTCTTGCCTATGTGAAATAATTAAATCATATTTTTTCACTAATAATGTTTTAGCAATATCTTGTTCAATTTCCCTTAACTTCTACCATAAAAACTGAAGGTGATCTGTCTGTCCACTTTTGACAATATAAACCTGAATGTATGTATGTATATTGACCGCTGAATGATCTTACTGCATTTGTTTAATGTTTGAAGTAATACTAAAACTAGCAATACCATAATCTGAAAATCATTAAAAAATATCCTACTAATTAATGTATCATTGATCTCAGGATTAGTGGATCATTCTGTAGATTATGTTTACTTATATGTTACTATACAATGATAAATAAATACTGTACAAATTAAAACTTTTCTCACCATTAATGTCACTCAACTGACAAGGAACTTATATTTTTGTTGATCATGAAAAAAATAATAAATAAATAAAAAGGACAAATATATAAGCACAAACTTAAACTTGAATACCAAAACAAAGATGCCACCAGATATCACAAAATGACTGTCTGGGGAGCTGAACATGAAGATTTTAGCTCGCAGTTACATCAAATATCCAATATTGATGACTAAGTGTAACAATCAAGGGTCCACTCAAACACACTAACAGTAAAGTAATCAATGAATGTCAAAAGAAATCTCATTGTTAAATAGAATATGAGAGAATATATTAGTACCTGCAGAGTATGTCTCGTAACAATCACAAATCTTTAAATAGTCAAATTTTCATCTGGATGAAATATTTCAACATATCTAATTTTTCAGACATTAATTTAAAGTACAATTTTACAACAGAGTTCCTCATCACTTCTGAAAAGTCTGTCAGTCAGATTATCAGTCTACTTCAGGGGTTCCCAAACTTTTCTTGAGTGAGTACCACTTGGAGCTCCTGAATAGTCCCCGCATACCACCTGGTTCAAAAAACCTATATTCCAGCAAAATATCAATCTATTTGCAAGTGAAAAACACAAATAAACTAAAAAAACAAGGAACACAACTCAATTTAATGCAAGGGATGCATATGTTTTTTTTCTCCACCAGCTGATCATTGTCAGATTATCTTGCGTAAGGCAATAATAATTTTTTTCTGAGAAATTAACTAATAACTTACAAAAAATTCACATATAATCCCAAAAGTGCTCATGTACCACCTGGAAGGCCTTCGTGTGGGAATCCCTGGTCTACTTGTTCCCCTTTCCTGGGAGGATCTTTTGGAGAAGCTTCATCCCATCAAGGAATTTGGCTGCTCATTATTGTGTTGGTACTCATGCATATCATACAAACTTTGCAAACTAAAGAATTAATGCATTTTACATGTATCAAAATGATGGAAAATATTCTGTGATTCATATTTATATAAACAATATCAGATATGGTGATATAGACTAGGTTTAGCAGAAAATACCAGGCAAGTCCTTCTGTTGGCAGTCATGGGTGCATTTTCCAATGAAGCCCACCAAACTAGTCGGCAAGCACTTGCATCATCATTGCAGCAGTAAGGGTAAGACAACCTCCTGTCTAACAGTCTCTCATGGGAAGCTCAACACTTTTAGTCTTTTGATAAGCAGATTTTGTATTTCATAAGAAAAGTATTTACAATAAATACTTTCAAGTCAGGTACCACTAAAAAGCATACATTTTTACATTCATAGCCATTCTTTCATATTTCAGTGTACCTTCTATTCTGATGAACATTTGGTAATATTCAGTACAAGTAATTTTAGTTTTCACTGCAGTCTAATTGTTTTACAAAGAGAGAACAATAAAAAATGTCTCTTGCATCTCACAGATCAATAAATTATGCAGCTGCCATCTCTCAATGTTTTCAATGTCTCACTTATGGCAAGGAAGAAAATCAAGTTCCAAAGACTGAATACTCATGCATACATTCTGAGTGTACTATTAACTAAACATGTTCTGGTCCTTTCTAAATCATCTCTAAACTCAATTCCTCGCATGTATATTGCTTACAGCTACTTACCAAAAATATAGAGCTTTAATTTGAATTTCAAATTAGTCTTAAAAGTAATACTTTGAGACAATGTTTGAAGTGAGACTGATTACAATACTATGTACTGATGCATTTGTGTCCTGAAATCTTCATAATCTACTACATTATACATGAAAATATCTCACACTGAATAATATGCTCAATTGTGTCCTGTTGATATCAAACATA
>NC_059295.1:25008227-25045727 GCF_017591435.1 Portunus trituberculatus | reverse complement strand
GTAAACCCTCGCTCTTCGTGAAATCTATTTGAGCATAACTGAGACGTTCATCTTCATCTTCTGCTACTGGCTCCTGAGTGGTCGTGCTTGGAGTAGGGGTCCCACTCACAGCTCGATGGGCAGTTCGAGGAGAGGGCCTCACACCCACACTTTTAGTAGGACCAAGGTCCAATGACACATAATTAAGCCCACTATCTTTACTACCACTACCAACAGCACTTAGAGACTGCTGACTGGATGCAGCAGGAGCAGTGGAATGCACTGTTGAATCTCCTGATGTCTCCTGAACCTTGTTTGCTCCACCAGATCCCCCTTCCCTTCGGGTCACACCCACGTTAACCACAGTACAAGTGGATGATGCTGAGGAGAGACCCCCTTCACTTAAGGAGGACACTGAGGAAACAGAACCACCCAGCGTTGGTGACGTTGGCGGGGAATATGACACTGGTGAGGAACAAGCTGAAGCTGCTTTTTCACTGGTTCCTGCACTACTTGAACCAGCCCTGGGCTCTGACAGCTGCTTCTTGACACGCACCTCATTACTGACAGCACTTCCTTCTGGAGCCCCGGGACCACTGTGACTCCGACACCGTTCAGTTCCATTGTTTGATCCTGAGTTTAAATTAAGTCGTTCGAGGGTGGCTGTTAGCGTTGAATTTGAATGGTCACCAAGAAGACTTGGGGGAATGTCTGGCCTGTGGGTAACTGTTTGAGGAGAAAGTGGTTTTGGTGCAGCCTGTCCAGGAGTCATGAGCAAGTAGCCACTTTCTTCATTGCTACCATCTGATTCTGGTGTACAGCCGACACTTAACCTGTTACTATCCTTTCCACTCTGCTGCCTAAAGGCACTGGTTCCACTCTTTGGGGTGCTCTCTTGATTATTTTTTTCTATGTCATGGCACTTTCCTGTGGGAGATGCTTCACTACCACTGGGAGGAGGAGGAGGAGGAGTAGGAGGAGTAGGAGGAGGCTGGGAAGCTGTGACAGAAGTAGAAGCTTGAGCAGGTTCGGGATGCCCTCCAGGACACATGTTCATGTATTCGCGGGACTGATGCATATCACTCTCTGAGGATTTGCTTGAGCCCAATGGAGATATATTCATGTAATCTGATGATGCTGAGATATCAGATAATTTTCGTTGTCTGCTTTCTACTGTCAAATTTTTCTCACAAGAACCTGGTGCCAAATTTACATATGCCCCATGATCATTACTACTAGAATGTGATGGTTGTATGACACTGGGCACATTCTGACCAGGCAATTCTGTGGTGGCAGCTGCCTGATTATCCTCCTTCACATCTCCTTGAGGAGTTTCAAATATACCTGAAGACCTTTTAGAACCACTACTGCTGCCATCCTTTTGCTTACTCATTGGTTCATTAACACTAGGAACTGTTTGTAAGGATGCAGTGATGCCTGAGCCATCACCTGATATGGCACTCTCCTCAGCCTCCCTGCTAGATTCCTTGATGCAACTAGTGCCAATGCCTGAACTGACACTAGAGGTCATTCCCCCAACATTTTCTTTACTTCCACTTTCTCTATGACTGTCTCTGTCGTCCCGGTTTTTGTTTCGAGTAAGACTTGAAAATGGACTAGGTGTTCCTCGGGTTGACTTTGGCAAAGGGCTGCCAGTAGGAGAGAGAGGCGTCTTTGGAGGTGTGGTGCCCGAGGAGTTTTTCCGCCCCCAAAGAGTGGAAAATGACGACAAAGGGCTTGTGCCTTTCTTAGCAATTTCATGTGCTCCATCACTATCACCACTCTTGCCTGTTACACTAATGGGCTCAGATTTCTTTTTTCTTGAACTATCCTTAAATGACTTTCTTTTCATATTTCTCTTATCTTTCTTTCTTTGCTTTTCTCCATCATAGGAATGAGAAGCTTCAAGATTGTTAAGCAGGTCTATGGACATGTAATCGTCCATGTGAGAATTGTGTTGGGAAGACAAGTTGGGATTTAGAGTGGACGACATCTTTCTGACTCTAGCACCAGCGGAAGATGAGCTGTTGGTATTTGTGGAACCCGAGGAGATTGGAGTGATTGGAAGTAATCCCAATCCCTTTCCTTGACTCATATCTACATATTCCTCATGTGTTCCTGAAGAAGAAGACCAAGTTAATCTATCATTTCCTCCAGACATTTCTAAATATCTTTCTGGAAAGTGCCGATTTAAAGACTCTTTGCTACTCATGTCAACATATTCTGAGGTACAAAGAGACTGAGAAGGGATGGCAGGCTTCATAGGGAGGTAGCCATCAAGGGAATCGGAAGTCTTCCTATGGGGACTTGGATTGATCTCAACTTCACACAAACGATTCCTTTCTGACAGGTCAATGCTCTTGTTAGACAATTCGCTTTCTGATTTTTTCTTGTCCCGTTTTATGGAATCAAATACAGATGATTTACCATTCCCTGAGGATTTAGAGTTGGAGCGATGCCTCTGACCAGTTAGAGTTCTTTTAATGCTTTCAAAGCTACTACTCTTCTTTTCCTTTTCAGCGGATATACTGTCACAACTCTTGTTCTTAGAAAAATCAAACTCCATGAGATCTTCATTACGTTCTTGACTTCGGGCTTGGAGAAAACCTCGGAAGAAAGTCCCAGGTGTCCCAGACCAGGAGTTTGATATTGGTGATGACCCTAAGATTGGGGCACTGCAAGAAAAAATGCTCACATTAGTATTCTCTTTATTTTTAAGGAGTGAAAAACTCATTCAAAGTAAACAATATACTTACAATTTGTTAGATAATGTATTGCTAAAGAAATTATTAAAACAATACTGAGACTTGATGCATGTTTGTGGAAGGCAGATTTGGTTAAACCAAGAAAAATTATCATCTTGATAAGCATCTTCATTTCTGTGAAAAATATTGCAGGAAATATATTTTCTTTCACTATATGCAGATATTATAAATACTGGAAAATGACATCTATAATATTTACTGAAAAAAACTTACAAAACACTAATAAACCATTCATGGGCATACAAAGAATCAAGATTATACTCACCTTTGATGCTTTTAAATACCAATTAATATTATCTATACATTTTTTTCTGTTTTATTCACACTAAATGTCAATATTGCCAGACATGAAATGCTGGTCATGTACCTAGGTGCATGAAATGAGCCATGCTATTAATATGGCATGACCCATGCAGACAAACGTCTTATCACAGCAGCAGGTAAACTTTCATATCTCTAGTAGAGACATATATTATATATATATATATATATATATATATATATATATATATATATATATATATATATATATATATATATATATATATATATATATATATATATATATATATATATATATATATATATATATATATATATATATATATATATATATATATATATATATATATATATATATATATATATATATATATATATATATATATATATATATATATATATGATGCATCAAAATACAATAAAGATGATGTGCAAATATTTTGAAATAGATGCACAACTTACTAGCCCAGTGTAGCCATCAGATACTGGTGTGTGCCCCACTAGAAGCACACTTGTAAGCACTTCCCAGTACAATTCAACAACAGCACATCATACCCACTCCAAAGCAACAAACACAGATCCTCCTTAACCTGACACAGATGCTAACGTTTCGGTAAAACCCGAACTTTCTTTTGCAGTCACCATAACCCTACCTTGTTGATTTGCTTTTAACTTGTTTTCCCTTCTCCTTAATAGAAGGAGAAAATTCGGTGATGGAAGCAGATGTGGCTCCTATTGTGCCACTTGTCACCTGGCCAGCTCTGCCACCCCCAAGCCTGAGGCTGACACGTGACCCCACAGAGAAGGCTCGAACACGGGCAGGTTCGGCTGGGCTCACCTCCAGTCTAAAGCCGTTGTGGTTCCCACACACGAGGGATGGAGAAGGCAGGAAGGAGCAACAGGACCAGTGTTATTGTAGTTCTATTTTAGCAACACAAGGCAGGGGTACCACAGAACAGAGAAGAATGCCTTCCAACACCCACATTCACTACCTTCTACACACACACACACACACACACACACACACACACACACACACACACACGTCACTCCCAGCCTCTCTTATCTATGATACTTAAGAACCAGTGGGGATCAGGGATGCAGTTGCTTATTATTTCATACATGATTAAAATCATTTAAAAATGTCAGGACTTAAGCACTGAAACTCTTACTCTATACTTTTAAAGTGTGTTACAATTGCACACTGTTAATATCCCTCATTTCAGATGATGTACATCACTTACAATGATGATCTAATGAAGTTTGCAGATGATTTTTTTTTCAAATATATTCATGAATCCACAAGTAATTAAATACTAATCAGGTAAGCATTTACTTGCACCTGTCTTAATGATCTCCAGTTTTTCATGGTCTTGATATATCATAAGTGACCTTACTTTGTTTATCATTCAAAAAGAAATTTCATTATTAAATGACTCTTTAATATATTCTTAGAATTTAGTGTTGACCAGAAATAAGAATACAAAACATACGAAAATGAAAACATCTCCAAAACTTAATTCCTTATTTCAACAATTTACAAAAAAAAAATTGTTTAAAAATAAAGCTGGCAGAGGTTAAGAACTATTAAGAATAACATAAAAAAGTAAATAAAAAAAATAAAAGATATGCTGCTTTTTGCCAAACAATTGCTCTACTTCTTAGTGGCTGGTAGCACAACTCATCAACAGCTACACCACACTATGCAACAATCTCAATCAATGCACAACAATCAACTCTTATTTGGCAATTAATGCTGCAATTGCTTATACAGTATATACGTATATACATATACATACACACACACACACACACACATATATATATATATATATATATATATATATATATATATATATATATATATATATATATATATATATATATATATATATATATATATATATATATATATATATATATATGCCTGGGCTGTTCACTATATATAAGTATGAAAAAAAAAAAAATTGAAAATACGAACAGAAAATGTGAACAGTGTTATATTTCTACAAAATTGTTTCTAATAAATTTAGAATGATTAATAAACTGATGCCACAACAGATAATCAAATTATGTTGTATCTCACTGACAGAACAAATGTTTACATACTATTTCTTTATTCATATTATATTTTTCGGCAGGTATAGAGAGGAGAAAAAAAAAAAAAAAAAAAAAAAAAAACACTATATGTATTAATGCCGTTTGTTAATACCTGTTGTTAACACTAAAATAAATTAGAGGATATGGATACTTCAATAGATCTCAGTCTTGCATAAATGTTGTCCTCTTATTCCACAGTGAAGTTATGTTACTGATAAATCTTGTGATGCAATGGCTGATCAGTTACTACAGCAATTAAGATGTAAACATGGCAACATCCACATATAGGAGTTAAAAGTAATAGCTTTGTATCATGATCCTGTCAGCTTCATGTTCTCTGTTTTAAAGTTTCTGATTTCATGTACATAAGTACATAAATATCTTATCTTAGCTATATGCTCTGTTTAAGGTGAAGACTCCAGATGTATTAATATATATATATATATATATATATATATATATATATATATATATATATATATATATATATATATATATATATATATATATATATATATATATATATATATATATATATATATATATATATATATATATATATATATTAATACATCTGGAGTCTTCAGCTTAAACAGAACATATAGCTAAGATAAGATATTTATGTACTTATATACATGAAATCAGAAACTTTATATATATATATATATATATATATATATATATATATATATATATATATATATATATATATATATATATATTATAGGACACATTATCTCTAAGATTTAATTGTGAGTGTCACTACAGGTAGACCATCACTAATCTGCTTCCATGAATAATGCGGCATAAATTTCAGTTAGAGTAATTCCAACTTGCCATCAATACTATGTGTTGGAAAGATGATAATATGTATTTATTTTTTTTTAACACTGAAGAAGAAGTGTAATAATCAAACAGAAGTAGTACAAGAATAGCAGAAACATGAAATGGAAAGCAAAAGAAGCATTACATTGCAAAACAGATCATATGAAGGAGCTACTGTACTTGCTACATGAAGAGCTTGTAGCACTTCCAAACACAGGGAAGCCATTCCAATTTGTTCACCATTTATTATAAAATTGCTCATTTTAGCTCCAGCCAAGACTGCACTGAATAAAGGAAATGTTTCTCATTGTGTAGACAGTGATGTGAGAAGCAATGGATGAGAGATACTACTGGTATCAGCCAGAAAATACAAAAATTGGTATTGGTACAACACCACATAAAAATAGGATGAGGTTGTTAAATGTTGGGTTATATATTCTAGGAAGTGGCGTAGTGGTGAGCGTGAGATCGGGCAGACGTCCATGCGTAGGTTCGAATCCCACCACGTATCACCTTGATACTTTGCCATTTGTCAAGTGGTTTAAAATTACCTGCATGTCACCATGATACCCAGGTTCTAGGTGGTTACACCAAAGATGTGCATGGATGGTGATTTGGGCCTTAATATGGGTACCACTATAAATAAAATTGCCTGTGCCACTAATGGGTGGAAGCTGAACAGCACTTCCCATACTCTTCAAGTAAACCTACAGGTGCTATAGGCCATAACATAAAAAAAGAAAACTGACAAAGTCACTAATTCTGCCACTAACAAGTGGTTCAAGTGAAGCTCACTTATGATTACAATTTCCCCAGCAACACCGGATGGACCTCACAGGAGTGTGGTCGGGTGTACACACATGCACCTATAATGCAAGTAGGTTTGTGCACTGAATATTTGACAATATGACTTGCAAATCATGATAGTTAAATCAATTTCAAAATGTAATAAAGACATATGGTGACAAATAGACACTATGCAGGTATGTAAGTGCTGTACAATATTCTTGTTTCCTCTAAATAGTATTTAGGGAGGCGGTGGCATAGTGCATAAGGTGGTGAGCGTGGGATTGAACAGACGTCCATGCGTAGGTTCGATCCCACCACGTGCCATCTTGAAACTTTGTCATTTGTCGAGTGGTTTAAAGTTACCTACATTTTATCATGATACCCAGGTTCTAGGTGAAGGTGTAATTGCCTTACACCAAAGATATGCTTGGGTGATGACATGGGCCTTAATATGGGTACCACTATAAATAAAATTGCCTATGCCCTTAGTGGGTGGAAGCTGAACAGCACTTCCCATACTCTTCAAGTATATCTACAAGTGCTACTGGCTATAGCATTAAAAAAATAAATAAATAAAAAAAACTAAAAAAAAACTACAAATAATTCACATCTCGTGATTTCTACATCTACCTTCCTACACAAAATGCCTGTTCACAGAAATTCCTCCAGAGAGAGAGAGAGAGAGAGAGAGAGAGAGAGAGAGAGAGAGAGAGAGAGAGAGAGAGAGAGAGAGAGAGAGAGAGAGAGAATTTGTGTGGAAGGACTAAACTATAACATATATAAAAACAACTCTAAAAGTGTGGCTCAGATGCTGCATCTTCCAGCTTGACACACACACAAACATACACACCTACACACACCACGTAATGTAGTGTTTAGCACACTCGGCTCACAACCGAGAAGGCCTCGGTTCGAGTACTGGGCTCGGCAAGGCATATGAACAAGCCTCTTAATGTGTAGCCCCTGTTCACCTAGCAGCAAGTAGATACAAGATGTAATTCAAGGGGATGTGGCCTCCCTCTCCTGGTGTGTGGTGTGGTGTGGTCTCAGTCCTACCTGAAGATCGGTCTATGAACTCTGAGCTCACTCCATAATAGGAAAGGCTGGCTGGGTGACCAGCAGACGACTGTAAATACACACACACACACACACACACACACACACACACACACACACACACACACACACACACACACACTGCGTAGTGTAGTGGTTAGCACGCTCAACTCACAATCGAGAGGGCTGGGTTCGAGTCCCGGAAAGGCAAATGAGCAAGCCTCTTAATGTGTAGCCCCTGTTCATCTAGCAGTAAATAGGTACGGGATGTAACTTGAGGGGTTGTGGCCTCGCTTTCCCGGCATGTGGAGTGTGTTGTGGTCTCAGTCCTACCCAAAGATCGGTCTATGAGCTCTGAGCTCGATCCGTAATGGGGAAGACTGGCTGGGTGCCAGCAGACAACTGTGGTGATGAATTACACACACACACACAAAGGATGGTAGGACTAATAGCCTCCTGCTTCTGTCAGTCAAAAATATGATAACTTTCAGTGCACATCCCTATCTCTGCTGGTTGGGCATGAATAAACTTAACTGTGTGTGTCCAGCTAGTCAGCTTGACCCAGCCCCTTTAGGTTACCTTTACGATGCACAGAATATACAGTGGAAGAATGCTTACAATTTCGCCACAAGTGTGTGACCAGACCATCAGCCTTACCACACCATGAATGGGTTACAATTCTAAAAACTCATTAAAATATTCAATGCTGAATAAGAGTAAGCAATTAAGCAATTATGAATACTTATTTTTTATTCTTCATGCCACTGATGTTTGAACTGAAGTTTTAAACATGCCAGGTTTTTCTGTACTCAAAAGTTCATGAAATAGAAACTGCATATGGAAGAGAAAAAAAAAAAAAAAAAAAAAATCACTATAAGGTATTATCACAAAATGCTGGTAGTGGGAGCAAGATATTGCTGCTTCTGTTACCAGCTGTGATGCCAATCTGACAAATGTGTACCTGTGTATTTGGCAACTGTGGAACTCTATCTAACAATCTGCTGCAGTGATGGCACCCGCTGCCTACATTAGACTATTATCACTTGCATTTAGTGTTGAACGCCACTGTTTTGTGCTCAAATAAAATGGGAGAGATATGAAGTAAAAGTATTATGAAGTAATATGAACAGCAAGCATTCCATCAGCTATTTGTGTAAACAGTGGTTCAACATGCTTTCTGATGATTGTTTCTATACTTTATCAGTAATCATTAGCATATAAGGGTGTTCATAAGTATCAAAAGATGACATGGAAATGTACATGAAACATATGTAGGCAATACAAGATGATACATTTCTTTGGAATAATCAACCATATAGAGTATGTATCAACTGTTACAAATCCACAAGTGTCACATGACAACCACTAGAGCCTCTTGAACACTGACCAAGAAGGGTTATGAAGACCACTCTCCCACTGCTAAGGCATCAAACTGATAGCCATTAAGGTCCATTTCATAAAAAAAAGTATTCAGTAAAACTGGTAAGAACCAAAATATGTATCATAATCAGATAATTGTTACCTAACTTATTCAATCACATCATCTCCATGGTCACTCTTGTCAACTTCATTCACTAAGACTTTTTCTTCTTAAAAGAAAGAATAAAAAACTCCATTAAGTAAAAAGACCTAGAATACTAAACATGCACTACAATGTGTGTGTGTGTGTGTGTGTGTGTGTGTGTGTGTGTGTGTGTGTGTGTGTGTGTGTGTGTGTGTGTGTGTGTGTGTGTGTGTGTGTGTGTGTGTGTGTGTTTCACTGTTTGATCTGCTGCAGTCTCTGAAGAGACAGCCAGACATTACCCTACGGAACGAGCTCATTATTTCCAATCTTCGGATATGCCTGAGACCAGGCACACAACACACACCGGGACAACAAGGTCACAACTCCTCGATTTACATCCCGTACTTACTCACTGCTAGGTGAACAGGAGCTACACGTGAAAGGAGACACACCCAAATATCTCCAGCCGGCCGAGGAATCGAACCCCGGTCCTCTGGCTTGTGAAGCCAGCACTCTAACCAGAGAACAAAACCAAACTCCCCAAAGTGTTCAACAAACAAAGGTGTGTGTGTGTGTGTGTGTGTGTGTAATAATAATAATAATAATAATAAACGGTTTATTAATTAGGCAATGTAAAAAAAATACACTGAAAATGTACAGGGGGGGGTGGGACATGTGTGTGTGTGTGTGTGTGTGTGTGTGTGTGTGTGTGTGTGTGTGTGTGTGTGTGTGTGTGTGTGTGTGTGTGTGTGTGTGTGTGTGAAAAGAATGTGGTAGTGATTCATTCCTGTGTTTTGTATACATAGTAAGTGAAAACGAGCTCTGCTAAGAGGGAACACATACCCGACAGCTTTGATAAATTTGCAATAATATCATTAATGTGTAAGGTTCTTCGGTAGCAATAACAAAATCTCAGTCACAGCATTCACTCATTCTCACATAAATATAGGAAACAAAATTGTATTTCTAGAAAAGCAAAATAATAATAATAATAATAATAATAATAATAATAATAATAATAATAATAATGATAACAAACACAATAATAATGATAATATAATGATATTCTATGTTTATAAGGGAAACAAAACTTATCATCAGTTAAAAGGCATGAATTTCTAATAAATGTATATATATCAAAAGTACAAACTACAGCTAGTCAAAGTTCAATTATCATATATAATAAACACATATCAACAAAATCTTTCATGCTACAGCCACACTCATAGAAAGAGCTTCTACACGCATACACAAAAAAAAAAAAAAAAAAAAAAAATGTTAGAATAAAACTAGAGTTGTAGCAAAATAATACATACAGGAAAAATTCATATTCAAAGAAAGAGAACAAAACCAAACTCCCCAAAGTGTTCAACAAACAAAGGAGTGCTGGAAACTCAGAGAGCAAAAATGAAACCAAGATGAAATTCAAAGTGTACTTCAGAGACAGACAACCCAAGCCATAACACATGCAACAATATTAAAAGAAAAGAAAAAAAACAAGAACTATAAGAAGTTATATTAATGCCATATATATTGAGAGCTTTAGGTAAAGGATACTTGTGTTATATACGCATCAAGCCTACAATGCACCAGCCGGCTCAAAGAAAATGTCCAAAGTTACCAGTAAACAACTTATCAAAAGTAAAGCACACGACATCCTCAGTCATTACTGAGGTGACCACATCATGATGACAGATTCATGGATCAATGGAGAGAGAGAGAGAGAGAGAGAGAGAGAGAGAGAGAGAGAGAGAGAGAGAGAGAGAGAGAGAGAGAGAGAGAGAGAGAGAGAGAGTAAAAGTGGGGACAGAGTTACATCTCCCACAAAGTGTGTAAAGAAAGCAGGCAACCCCAAGAGGTAAGACATCAGCCTGTGGTTATGACAAATGGATGGCATAACATGCACAACTGCATGTCTCCTACCCAGTATGTGCTATTGTCATACATCCTGAAATGGAGGATATGCTGCCTCAGTCCTAACCATTGTTTGGACCTTTGTGATGGAAACAAAATCCACATACCTGTATGAAGAGTGAGGATCTGTAATCTTTACCATACAGCTTGTCTTAGCTATCCATTTTTTATGGGAATATGCATAATTTGGGAAGAAAATAAACAGAGGTTTTCCACAAAAAAGCTAATGCAATATTCACATCCACTGCCTCTAAAACCTTGCCATTATCTTACATTCTTCCAACCACTTTTTTTTTTTCTAAGTCTTGTCATTACAAGAGGGAATTGTGGCTAGCTTTTTCTTCTTTTCTCTCTTTTCACTGATTTCAAAAGTCTGTCAACAAGATAAGAGCTACTCCTGAGTTTTACAACCCATAAAGAAAGCAAGGACTAAGGCTAAGCACCTTGTACTTCTACCAAGTAGCTGCTGGCCTAAGGTCTCCTGCTTAATGTAATAAAAAATATTAAACTTCTTTGGGCAAACCCACCACAGTACTTACAAGAGACCATAACCTAGACATTCTTTTTGTCCTGACTTCCTATCATTCTTTAGCCTTGTGGTTTCTGTGGAATATTTTCCTAGTACCTGGTATGTAAGCTACAACATGAATGTCATGTACCAAGTCCAATCCATGACTGAACCAACTTGCTACTAGATGTTCATTTACAGCAAGTCAGATGGCATCTATCATCTCTGATATATCTCCTCCACAGTAAAATTCATATGGGGCATGAGAATTCCATTATGAGTTTGTAAACACAATACATTAGGTACTTGTACTATCTCTGAACTGATGGAAATGTTGAGGATGTATTTGACATGAAGAGAAACAATACAATAATGTATGATGGAAATTGAGGTAAGCATGTGTTGTAGTAAGCTCTGTTGCCACAATGAGGTATATAATTATTGTAAATAAATACAACATGAGTGGCTTGCAGTAAGTACTGTACAAAACCTTTTTAGCAAACATGTGGGTTCATTCTTTAAGGTATTCTTGTCTTGTAGCAGATTCATTCATTATAATAACAATATAAATTGTTTCATGTACCAATAGATCCAAAGGCACTGAACAGGGGGTATTTTCTTGTTCTGGCCATGTTTCTGTATGTTAATGTATATAACAGCTTTCAAAATATGCTTTTCACTAAACTTGCCTGAAAAATACCTGTGCATCCTGCAAGATGAAGGTAGGCAGTTAGCTTTATGGATTAACAAGTAAAAGTCAGCCTCTTCTATGAAGCATTTGAGAATGTTATGAAACGTCAGCCTCATATGCAATAGTTATATCGATACTTTTTTACTTCAAGTAGTTTCAATAGCATAATGCATTCTATTTAACTAATAACACAAAAACAGTATGCAAAAATACAATGTATTAGTATTTTACTTGATCATTAATGATGAAAAGTTTATCTTATATTTTTTTGTCAAGGTAATGGCACCAATTCTTACTTATAACACTTATAGTATACTTGTTTATTTCTTCCAGCTACATGAACCAGATCTGTGTGAGTGTGTGTGTGTGTGTTTTGTCATCACATCTGGTAGTGTGGCCAGTGTAGTGGTACAGCACCATCACATCTAAAACTGTGTGCACGTGTTTTGTTCAAAAGTCACAATTGACTCAGTGATGCAGTACCTTCACGTTTGCCATAGTAACAACGCACATTTTTGGGGGCTCTTTTTTCATACAACAGCAGTCATTGGCCATCCTCTCTCCCTGTCACTTGCAGGCCAACATGATTAAATGTTGTGGGTAACAAGTGATTTATCCACATCAAGAACTTTCATGTTTATGTACGTAAACTGTATACTGAGGTAACATAAGTATACAATTCTAGTTTTGGCTATTTGTTACACCAATGGTAGGAATGCACGACACATACAAAACGTAAGCAGGAAACTTGAGGAAATAATGCATGAAAAATCAGTATGGGAAGAATCTAGAACTCGGTGCAAACCTCAAGGATCACGAAACTCAGATATCATGAAACTCACGTGGTAATATATATGCCTGGTATATATATATATATATATATATATATATATATATATATATATATATATATATATATATATATATATACTGTATATGTTTATATTCATTAACCTAAACTGAATGAACTACGATTCTGATGCAGTTACGACAACAAAAGTAAAATGTTGAATAATTACATCTCAAGTATGTTGATTTTCTTTCAAATTGTGGTTTCAAACAAATACCAATCCAAAGGGACTATTTTTTCCTACGTGACTAATACGCAATTTACATCTCAATCTTTAAAGTTCTGTGACAGAAGTGCTTTGAGGCACACCAGAGAACTCTGAGGTTGTTTCTAACCATGCCATGGCAGTACAAATTTCAGTAATACGGGTACTGAGAGACATTAAAAACTGCACAATTGTAAAACAATTACAATAACCACAATGTCCATGAAATCATACTTTACATTTAGATGATTTTTTATGTGATGGCACATTGGGGAATTTTCAAGCGTATATAAATTCAAAGACGTGTGTCAATGGCCAAAAAATATCTAAAATTTTGAAAATTTGATCATGTTGATAATTTTCTTCTTATATCAGATAAGCATTTTAGCCATAAAATAAAAACAAATCATACCATGGAAAGAAAACCCATAATTACAATAAACAGAGAGCAAGCAGAGCAAATAATTGAAGCACCAAGGAAAATTACAAAATGACAAAAACAAATAACCTTAAGTTGTGAATTGCCGTTAAGTCATCATTACTGGAAAAATTATCCAACAAACACAAATAATGTTTTTGCAATTATTACAAACTGTGTTTGAATCCAAGTAAGTCATGTTGTTACTCATGAAAAGTTGTGAAAGGGTTTCACTACACTATTTCACTGGTTCAGATCTGAAGAGTACATTTATGCAAGATGCATGTAAAATATCATGAGAAAACTACAAAACTATAATGATGTGAAGAGGGAAGTTGTGATGAATTCACAATTTTGGATAGCAATTCAAATCTTAAAACTACCAACATTTATTATTAGCTGACTCTATTCTTTTGCAGGCAATTTGTAAAAAGATCAAGGCACAATCCAAGCAAAGCAAAGCACGACCCTTCCATGCACATGTCTTATATATTAATACTTAGCCAATAGCCCTGAGCTGCCTCTCAGTGCGGTGAAGTACAAATATGCTTACTCACCTATTCTTACGGCTTCGGTACTGCTCTGGTTTTGAACCAACAGAATTGGTCCTTATTGGTCTGTCTAATGAAGAATCATCATCCTCAGAGCAACCATAATATGAGCCACTACCACTTTTCTCTGCTATGAAGTCAGGAAAGCGGTGGTCGGAGGAAGGAGTGCCAGACGTGAAGGAGCAGCTGCTGCCAGGGGACATCTCTGGGAAGGAATCATCTGCAACAACACACAATGGAATATGAGAATGAAGTGGAGAGAGAGAGAGAGAGAGAGAGAGAGAGAGAGAGAGAGAGAGAGAGAGAGAGAGAGAGAGAGAGAGAGAGAGAGAGAGAGAGGGGGTAGGGGGGCATAAAAGGAGGCTTCACTGTAGAATCGATGACGTTTGTAAGATCAGCTAACAAGTCTTTCTAAGGATTCTTGACTGCAATTTTTCCAATATTACTGTAGTAACAGCAGTTTTGCCCAATCCTTTGAACAACTGATCATCTGGTCTGACTGATCTGGGCCACAAGAAAACACACACACACGTCCACGACTGTTTCAACAGAGGTTCAATCCAGATTTATTCCACACTTAGGCCAAATGCTCAGTGCTTCTAGAATAATTCAAATCTGATGATCCAATATTATGATACGAGCACATAAATCACCAATTACCACCAACTTAGATATATAATAAGTAACATGCAACATACATAAGGAAATAACATAGCCTGCATACACCAACACTGGATGCATTGGGAGTACCATTAGGAGCACCTTATCACACAACTTCATATAGAAAACTATTCATCAGTGTTCATATTTTTTTTTTTTTTTAAACACAAGCTTTTATTGTAGGAGACAACTCGACTCTCAGTCATAGGTTTGTTGGTAAAGTGTTCAGTGGGCACAAATATACAAACCTTCCGATGGACTGCATGGAATGGGGGTGGGCACAGCAGGCGTGGGTGTCATGTCAAGGTACGCATCTGATCGGTCTCTGGCACTGACGTCCCCATAGGTAAGTTCCCCACCGTGGCCCCGCGGCATCATGGGCAGGTAATTGTCTGTGTTTTCATCCACTAGACTGGGAATCCGCGAGTGACTTACTGAGTTTGGTGGAGAAGAAACCTGAAATTATGATATAATTATCAGGCTATGTTTTACAATAATAACAAATAGAAATTTATAATACATAAAGAAGAAACAACCTTTAAACCTAGGTCTCCAACAGCTGTAAAAATACTCTTAAAATTGACATGAACTTAACATAATACTCAACTAAACCCACATTCTCCATCCTTTCCTTCACTTTAAGTCAAGTATGGCACATCTTTAAAGCTCTTCCTTTCACTTATTCATCATCCCAAATAAAATAAAATGCAAGAAATAACTTTCACTGTTTCATCTCTTAAAATCTTGAATTCTCAGCATGAATTTGCATTTCATTCTTCCAAAGGAAAAAAAATCAAGATGTCTCCACACTTGAATTTATTTTCTTTGGAATTTTGTCCTCTTCCTATTTTGCAAGAGAAAATTAACATCTTTAAAATTTGTTTTCATCACATGTCTGCCTTCCATGGACATCAGATCTGCCTCCCATTGACATATGAAAAGAGTTATCCTCACCTGACTAGATGAGTAGGATGGCCAGGTTGGATGAACATTTCCAGGAGAATTGAGTGGTGCCATGGACATGTATCCAGAGCTTTCAGGACCTGAGCTTCCATCAGTTTGTGATTGTTGTCTGTCCATACACATATAATTATGATCTAATGACAGCCCATGTAATCCAAGGTGCTTTCGCTCAGAGGGACTGGCCATGTCCATATAGTTATCTTGAGGTGAATTTAAATTTGGACCTTCACTTCCACACACACTCACTGGCGACACAAGACCTGTGGGATAAACAATGTGGTGATGAATTATCACTCTTACATGGAACCTAACTAAAAAGATTCTGCCAGTAAAAAAAATCAGGATTAAGAATGGCACTATATCTATGATTTCCAGAATCTCACCTCTACTTAATGAAGGTCCAATAATGCGGGAACTCATGATGGGGAGGGTGAAGGGTGGATGTGGGTGGGAATGGGGATGAAAACCAGAACCACTCTCCACACTCCCTCCCTTCATGTGCATGTAGCTGCCTTCCTCAACACTGTCTGTAATTGGTAAAAAGACAAGTTAGTGTACAGAAAGCAATAAAGGAACATAAGCAATCATAACATTCTTCACTGAGATTACTAAAGCTTTTTGAAAGAATTGAAAAGAAAAGTAATAAATATAGATCAAAATATAGATCAAAATATTCAACATAAATAAAAGTCAAGTCACAATTCTACTCACAAAGGCCCTCTCTGTTAGAGTCATAGGCAAGTCCAATTGGTAGACCGTCCATGTCATCCACAGATGGATTAGACTCCACAGACTCACTTGAACCCGGACTGAAATATCAACAACCAGTGCATGAGCAGGATGTCAAACATACCTACTGTAGCAATCCTCTGTGAAATAATACATACTTCCTAAACCTTATCTACCACAAACTTTTAATCTTTAATAGTTAAAGTTGAAGTTTAGATAATCCTTTAACAAAAATATTAAGTCAATTTTTACTTAAATGAATATGCACTCTAAATCAGGCAATACTTCAAGTTTCATTGAAGTAAATAATTATTTTGAAATTAGAAATATCTTATTTTGGTTTAGGAAAATAGACAAATAGAGATTAGTTTATAATCATTAGCAATCTTAAGAAAATGTTAGCAAAATCAGTAGTACAGTTGCTGTTATAATAGGTGATACCTGCACAAACACATAACCTCTTGTTTAAAACTAACATACAGGTCAAGGAAATGACTGAAAAAAACGACACATCCATTAGAGTAAAGATAAACATGCTACATCAAAAACAGAATTACAACTTTCCAGATTTATATGTTGTGCTAATGTATTAATGGTAGTGATGTTTCTGTTAATGATAAATAATGAACAAGATGAATCAAGAAGCTATCATAAACCACCATCATAAACCATTCCTAGATGAACATTATAGAATCCTAAAATATTCACTCACTAGCTTTGTGTGTGTGTGTGTGTGTGTGTGTGTGTGTGTGTGTGTGTGTGTGTGTGTGTGTGTGTGTGTGTGTGTGTGTGTGTGTGTATTCACTGTTTGATTCACTGTTTGATCTGCTGCAGTCTCTGACGAGACAGCCAGACGTTACCCTACGGAGCAAGCTCAGAGCTCATTATTTCCGATCTTGGGATAGGTCTGAGACCAGGCACACACCACACACCGGGACAACAAGGTCACAACTCCTCGATTTACATCCCGTACCTACTCACTGCTAGGTGAACAGGGGCTACGTGAGGAGACACACCCAAATATCTCCACCGGCCGGGGAATCGAACCCCGGTTATCTGGCTTGTGAAGCCAGCGCTCTAACCACTGAGCTACCGGGCCGTGTGTGTGTGTGTGTGTGTGTGTGTGTGTGTGTGTGTGTGTGTGTGTGTGTGTGTGTGTGTGTGTGTGTATTTACCTATTTGTATTTACCTATTTGTGTATTACAGGGCCCGAACTAAGCTCTCTGTGACCTGTCTCCTTGTCCATTCTTGTCATATCTCTCTTTCATCTGATTGACACACACCGCGTCAACGCCATCACTGCTCAGTTTATTCCACTTATCAATGCTACGATGCGGGAAACTGTATTTTCTCACGTCATTTAGACAGATGTCTAAATGTGTGTGTGTGTGTGTGTGTGTGTGTGTGTGTGTGTGTGTGTGTGTGTGTGTGTGTGTGTGTGTGTGTGTGTGTGTGTGTGTGGTAAAAAGAATCTTCTAGATAGCTTTCCACTTGGTCATTGCAGTGTTACAATTCGATGCAATGTATATATCTGGCTCTGACATGATGTTACAACCCATTTTCTCTGCTAGACACCCATAAGCAATGCAAAATTTCTCAAACCAAAAAGATAATAATAATAATAATAATAATAATAATAATAATAATAATAATAATAATAATAATAATAATAATAATAATAACAATAATAATAATAATTTGGCAAGTGTTATAAAAAAAATATATGACAACCTAAAGGAATTTTTAAATATATACATAATCCACTGGTAAGATAAAGCAACACTGCATCACATGTGATGGTCTCTGACTCTCCTTGCTACTCAAGAATCGGGGATTATTAAATGAGAAGCCATCCGAGGAATGATGACTACTACTAATAGTTGTGGATGGGAAAAAAAATAAAAATAATTTGTCAGCCAAAATTCATATGCATTTCATCCCAATGTGGAACAGTCTTCACTCTCAGTTTCAAGCTATGACTTCCTCTGAATACCCTCAAGGATGTTCTCTCTGCATTTTCTTGTAAACTTACCCTAAACAAAGTTATTTAAGAAATTTTACTTCAAATTTGAGTTTCATGTGAAAAACCTAAATGAATGGAAAACTGCTGAAGTCATAAATATGTGAGAATTTTCTGCTATAAAGCAATCATTATGCTTGGTTGTAATGGAACAAGTGATTTTTCTAATATTTTTGTAGATATGGTATGTTGACTACAGTCTGAGTTTGGATAAATTCTTGCTACAATTAAATGAAAGGAAATGGTATCATATATTTATCGCATTATTCAGAGTATCATCAAAACCACCAATGAACCAACACACTATGACATCACAACCAACACACATTATGCACCTGCTTCTGTGTATGTCAAGATCAAACCTTCTCCTAATAGGTAAACCAGCTCCAAGAAGCAAAACCATAAGTGTTTAATTGTCAGTACTTGTATAACTGAATAATGTGTTTAAAATGCTGAGCATGTCTATCAAACATTGCACTCCCAAGCTGGTCACCATCAAAGCTCCCAACAACAGCCTGCAACCTATGAGTGGTTCAACCTGCCATCACTACTGTCTGCCCCTCTTAACCCTTTACCACAACTAGAATAGAAATGAAATCATGCAGAAGTGTTGTGTACGTATGTTAATTACTTTCCAAAAGACATTTCACCTTTTAGTAAATGAAGTATAAAAAAGAGCATTCTGAGACTATGACATTGCTAAACTTGACATAACTTTTATGAGCCCACTAAATTCTATGATATACCATAAGAGGACTCATTTAATGTTTATCCTGCAGAGACTTCCCACCATATCTAGATGATTAAAAATGTATTTATGCTATTCATCCACTACTATTATGATGTTTCAAATTATGGAAGCTTGTACTCTGTGGCATGCATTTACTATGTACTACTACAAGACTACTACAACAGAATTATGAAAGCAGGAATTAATAAAAAATTCTAAACAGGACTACAATAGATTTAAGAAGCAAGGATGAATTAAAGGTTCTCAACAGAAAACATATAAAGCTTTGAAGCACAGCATGAACACAGCATGAACACAAGTTGGGGCAGTATCAGCCATAATAATTGGTGTCCAGAGAACGACCCAGCCAGCACAGGCCAGCTACCTTTACAAGCAAGCTGCATTTAATAACCCATGTATTACTAATGTACTATGTATATAACCTTACTAGGTTAACTGGGAGCTACACACACAATACGATTCCCTTAAAAGAGGAAAATTTGTTATAGCACAGATTATGAAATTTTAAAAGATCACTATCTAAGACAAATATCAACTAGTTAGTACAGCCCTAAACACACAATTTTTTTTACTTTTAATTGTACACTACAAAAGAAATTCTGGTAGGAAAGTAACTGATTAGTTTATTGTAAGGTATTTTCTTTTCATCCCACTAGGGCTGAAAACCATTAGCACAAATTTTCACAAAAAAGGAATGAAAACTCTAATACTGGAGTGTATAGTATTAAGGTTGTGGTTGGGTCGCTCAAAGGCCACGCGCAAATACCTGAACAAGAAAGAGGAAAAGGGCGGGGAATACGACGATGACAGGGAGGGAGAGTACATTGACTGAGGCCTGGTGATGTGTGGACACAGGGAACCGTCCATCTGATGGGGGCAGATGTGTGCCTGAAGCTTGTTAGGAGCATTCTGGACTGACCCCTCACTGCTGGTGCGGCTGCGAGATGGCATGCTTCCACACCGTTCCCGCGTGCAGGATCCACCACCTAAAAAAATAAATAAATAAAAATGTACAGATGTATAAACATGTATATGGTTAAGAATGAAGGGCATTTTAAAGTACAATGCTTGTTCTAAAACCCATACCATACTTAGGTACAGATGAGATCTAGATGTGACATAAAAGTCAATGATCTTGGGTAGGCCAGACACACAACTTGTCTCTACACATATCTACAATACTTGTGACATAAGTGGACTTTGTGGTCCATAAGATTATTTCTGAAAATTTGTGGTGAACATAAAGATCACAGAAAACTTGGGAGATCTAGCTGTTGCATAGGGAAGAATGTGAAATGAATGACAACATTCTGAGATGACTTGGGCACTTGAGTAGATGTGAGGGGACATAAGTGTGATACAATGAAATGCATAAACATGGTAATCAGGAACTTTAACCACAGCCACTACCATGAAATGATTCTCAGCAAAAATATCTGAACAGGCTAATCTAAATCAAACTAAGAAATTAATTTCATACCAAAATTTCTTGAACAGACATAAATTATGTATTTAAATGGTACAAATGGCCTCGATTTAAGGAAGACATTATTCTTCTTTACTCACCACCACCATCAAAAGAACGATTATTTGACATTGACTTAGTACGCTCCCTGGAAACTGGATCTTCATTAATATTGTTACACGGATCTTCCATTGCCCTGAAAAGAAAGTCATACATTAATTTGAAGATTTGTAATTAACAGTAATTGTAATTCAATAGGGTTTGTCTGTCTTGTAAACTACTAAATAATGCTCACTTCATTAAGTGAAAACCAAATAACAATACATGTACATGTATCTGATATTACAAGATATGCTGAAAACATGGTAAAAACAATCTTACTTCTTTATGATACTGTGCATGTTTTCTGCTATAACAGCATCTTCTGTGAGCATCCATATGTCCCCCGCTCCGGTGACGGCTGACCGCCCCAGGCCCAGGAAAAAGAATGATCCCGTATGGCCACATCGCCGGATGCTATTCAGCTGAAGCCAAATAAAAACTCATTTATTTAAAGAAATATATTCCATGCACCTAATCAAGAAAAAAACCTATTTAATAATACAATCGCACTTACTACACATACACACTGCAGACTCTCGTGTTTCTTTGTTAGTTTTAATTTGGTAATAGGAATTTATGGAAGTACATTGTCATATTAGCAAAAAGACTCAGGTTGTGTTAGTGAAACTATTGAATCATAGAAGGTCTTGTCTCACTAACTTACCGGAAATTCAATCTTCTTTTGACAGTCTCCCACTCTCACAAGTGCAATAGACTTGTAGGTGAGACAGAAGTGATGTTTTCCTGTAAGACCCTTGCTGCTCCCAAGACTTCGTTGCTGCACAGCAACTAGCCATACATGCTCTGATGAGAGATGGACAATGATAACAAAAAGTCATCACACACCACTCTGAATAAGATACAGTATCTCATGCTATGACTCAAACAAGTCTAAACCAAACATCACAAAAATTTTGAGATGTTATCTTTTTTTTTATCCAGTCAAATGAACATACACTTAATTCAAATATCTTAATAATGACAAATTGAATATATTACTTTGCCTTAATAAAGTACACTTCCTTGTTACTTATAATGGGAAAAATAGCGTTAAAATTCCAATTCATTATCAGTGTGGTATTATCAAAGCCTAAAGCACTGCACAGTCACATTGATGCAATACTTACCATACATTTTTCTAGACTGGCCTTCAGTGCCACTCACTGTTTGCCGCACATGGTGCTTGAGAAAATCCAACCACTCAATCATTTCTGATTCAGACTCTGCAGCCACACTCAAAGAGTCATGATTTGTGTACAGGGCGATGACATGGTTGTGCTTTGGATCCTCCTTACGATTGATACTGAGACATGTACTAAGAATGATTGGTCTGAAAAATAAAGGGGTTTACAAATTTCTGATTGCTTGCCACTTGTCTGTGATTTGAACTGTGAAGTGTTTATACTTTCAATCATTCTAATTCTGAATGATGAATGGTGATAACTGAAGTCCTCTTCCTTATTATCATTGAATTTGATGAACAAACTCAATTTTACAAAGTAGTAGTATAAGATCGAAAGATGTAAGTACCCTGCTATTACTGGTTATCACAAAGTAATAATACAGTACATACTCTTCACATAATGGTAGTTCCAATGGCAAGCCTATATACAAGAAGAATCCAGTGAGTAGTGCAAATGATGAATCCTATCATTGATCAGTACTTACTTTTTTGGTAGAGTGCCTGATATGAACTTCTTCTCATTGTCATAATACTCAAGGCGAGCTGGGTGATCGGGTCCACTGTCGCGACGGAGGACAAAAAATTTCTTCTTCATAGTCTGTGGAGAAAAAGAAGCAAAATTTAGGAAAAGTTTTCACAAACCATGACATTACTCACAAAATGAGGAACAATCTTTGAAGTGCTAAATGCACAAGTTTATTAACACACACACACACACACACACAAAAGTAAAAAAAAAAATGTACATCTTCCTTTCCAGTGTCATCATTTGTAACCTTGATTTTCTTTATTTTCCCCGTAGAAAGTTTCTTTATATAACAGAAAACCCCACAATACTTGCACATTTTGTTTTCTTCCACACTTCTAACTTAAAGGAACAGTAGGCATACAAAGTAAGCCTCCTTGTCAATAACACTTAATCAAAGATGCATAGTCATAATATCCTAAGTTAGTGTTTCCCTGTGGCAGTGTTCTATTTCAGTGACAATACTTATATATATATATATATATATATATATATATATATATATATATATATATATATATATATATATAAAACACAGTTATGTAATAAAGATGAGTAATGAAGTAACACTTTCAGTACAGAACTTGCTACTATCTACTGGTCGAGTGGTCGTGGCCAGGGCCCAGAATGAGTGAGAGCCACGCTATCCCACATACCTGTATAGTACATTGTCCTAGCTGTCAAGGTGGCACTGAAATAATTCTTCTAAACTTATACAGTAATACTGAGGTTACTTAAATGTCTTCAATGATTAAGTAATTTCTCGCACAACAAAAACTTATCAGATAAGTTATCGCTCCAACTGGATGCCAGTTTTCTAGTTGTTTCATAGACGCGTTACACTGAGTCTTGTTAGGATGGGACATAATACAACATTCAAAACTGCCACGGGAAAATAATTTAAAATAATTTAATGATCTTTACTTATAAAGGCAAACACGGATAGTGCCATTTTTTTTTCCCCCTAAGAAAGTTTCATGCACTTTTTTTTTTTTATCTAGGCAACATTTCTTGACGATGCTGAAGGCTCCTATCAATCACTAAAGGCATGATGAACGCACCACTGCACTGAACTTCGTTGAGAGCAACTTTTCCTTCATCGCTCATATTGCAGGCGAGATATGAATGGATCGAGTGATATATTGTATATTGCACTTTTGTCCATCACCTGAATCAGATATTAAACCTAGAGATAGTGAGAGCGACAGATCACACTGGCACTGTTCCGCTGATACATCACTGACACTGACGTCCGCCGCCCGACGCCTACCACTCACTACACTAGTACACCACAGTCACGATCGTCATGTTCATTACATTTGAGTTACGCTGCGCTATGGTTCCGTCTTCATTCCAGTTTCCTCGCTCAGAGGTGCCTTCTGGTTATGTGACATTAACATATTTAAGGACGAGAAAACCATTTCTCCGAACTGATGATGATAATGATGACGATGAAAATTATTATAACTATTGTTAATAATGTCATTTCACTCTTGCAGATACTACAGAAATCCAGGGATAGCAATGGACATTTTGCCTCTTTTCCCTCATGCTGCGAGGAACAAGACGTACAACACGGATGACCTTACCACTCTACAGGAAGACAAAGTCAACACACTACCTTCCTACAGTACATGTGCGTGGAACAAGCAGTTTTATCTTCAGTACGTTTCCCAATTCTCTCTCTCTCTCTCTCTCTCTCTCTCTCTCTCTCTCTCTCTCTCTCTCTCTCTCTCAATATTTCTGGATCGACATTTTCAAGGTGCACACACTTTTCGTACTGAAACCTTCCATTCAAATTATCGTCTGGACAAACACCTTAGGTTTTAGATATCTGGGAATCAACAATTAGTTATATAAATAGTCTGGACATCCTTCTTCGCCTTAAAAGTTAAGTAAAATCTAGGATTCGGTCAAGACGTTCAAAACCCAATGCCATTTTACTACACACGACGTAAATTAGAGTATGTGGAAATAAAGGTCGAACATCATTATTGTTTCTTTTACGTTTGTGCTGATGTATAGTTGTGCATGTACTAGGTATGTGGTATGTTCCAATGTGTACGTACGTATAGTGAAATACGTAGTGTATCCCTGTGTGCGTGTGTGTGGGTGTGGGTCTCGTGGAAGGCGGGAGTAAACACGCCGCGGCTGCCAGGTGCACGATACTATTCACGGCGCCGCCACAACAGATCAATGTTACTGACCCACAAACACAACTACGCAACGTGTATTCCCCCTGTCCCCCATCGAACCCAGCTAGACGCAGCATTTTGGCTGGGAAAACTTCATACGTGCATATATTAGATCATACGCAAAGAAGACAAACGTTCATTCCTAACAGTATGATAAGCCTATGTAATTATCAATAAAGTAGGTAAAAATATAGGCTAATGTCTAGATTTATCGACAATAGATTGTTAAGTGAGAGAGACACCATCCAAGTGATGTCCTTACATGGAAATAACATCGGCTCACACAACATAAGCGGTGTCCCATCCTACACACAAGGAGCCTATCTGACGAAAAATGACAGCGATACAAGGGAGATAGAAATGATCATCCCCAGAGAGAAGATGGAATAGAGAGGATGAAGGAGAGAGTCGCCTTCAGACACGGTAAGCTGCTGTTACATCACCAGCACCACCTCGACTGCCTCGGTCCTCCCGCCACAACTGCGCACCACGTCTATATACGGTGACACCATCATTCAGCAGGGTATTACGACCTGGCTTATTGTATTCACTCTTATATGGATAAAAGCATTAAAATCAAGTGTTAAAAGCGAGGCTCTTCTACCACGTTTATTCGATAAGTTGGCTTGACTGGCCATTTTGTCGCGCGCCGAGGAGCAACGTGGCTGAGGTTGGGACAGGCGGCTGCGGCCTGAAACACACACTGGCTATCTTACAAAACACGGCATATTATTATTCACGGAGAGAGAGAGAGAGAGAGAGAGAGAGAGAGAGAGAGAGAGAGAGAGAGAGAGAGAGAGATTTGAACTTTTCACGTTTGGTGGAAACTGGAGACGTCATCACCACGATGGAGCCGAGGTACAGTACGTACGCAGGAGGCAAGTTTCATAAAACCGGTAAGTAAAAGTTAACACATCACATCACGTCATATATCTAACCATATATGAATAAACAAATAAATACTACAATTTATACTAACGGTAAACATGAGAATAGAAAAATCAATAAAATAAAATAGGAAAACAATGGCAACTAGATGAAATGGCACTGTGAAGTGTGAATGTAAGAAACACACACACACACACACACACACGACGGCAGTGGCAGGAAAGGAGGAGCCGCTGGCAGGAAGGAAGGAAGGCGGAGGGAGTACAGTAAGGGTGTAGGATGTCAAGGAGCCTCCCTTGACTGGCCAAGCGGGTCACTCCACCCAGTCACCGCCCTTACCCGCCCACCACATCACTACTACTCCACACTCACGCCAACACCCACTACCACGATGAATGGAGACGGTTCATTCATGGCGCTGTGTAAGGAAGGAGGAGGAGAAGAGGTATTAGAACAAAATGTTACAGAAAGGGGGTATGGAGGGAGAGGTTAACAACAGCGACAACACAGTACCAAATCTGTCACCAGTACAAGCAACAGTTTGATATTATGACAGTAGTCTAGCTTGTTCCTATAAGAAAGTGCTACACTCAAGCACATTGCTACACCTCTTAACCGTGAAGCCTCGCCGTGCGCAAACATCGATCCCACCAGTGAAATAAAAAAAAAAATAATGCTATTGCTGATGACAACATGATCGCAAGCTTGGAAAAAATAATAACTTGAGCAAGCAAATTTACATGAGAGAGAGAGAGAGAGAGAGAGAGAGAGAGAGAGAGAGAGAGAGAGAGAGAGAGAGAGAGAGAGAGCGCATAACATTACGCTCATGTTGCACATGATATAAATTATTTCAAAATATGCTCCATCCTATCCTCATAACCATTCCCTATCACACACACACACACACACACAAAGAAGCAGGCAATAACAATAGTTAGTTGTTAAAAATGAAAGTGTACACCCCTAACACTAGCACAACATTCAAACTGCCTTGGGATTCTGGTTGCCTGCCATACCACCACAACCATTACTATTATCACTACCACCATCTTAATCCATATCAACCACTCTCAACTATACTGTCAGGCTAACCCAACCTCTAACCAAACCCAACCACTACCATTACTACTACCACTACCACTATCCTACCAACCACCCCTAACTAAATATAGTCAGGCTAACCCAACCTAACCTAACCTAACCTAACCATTACTACTATCACTACCGCCATCATAATCCCTTTCAATCACTCTGAACTATATACTGTCAAGCTTGAAAAATATAATAAAATACAATAAAAACCAAGCGAAGACATGAATCAATAACGCATTCAAACCTCACCAAATCTTTGACATAAATAGCTAAACCCATAACAATTGCAAATGATCTTTGGCTGAAATATTGGCGATAATCCTACAAGTTCAGTCTTCCATTATTACGGTTAGTTTTTTTTTTTTTTTTTTTTTTTTTTTTTTTTGAGAGAGAGAGAGAGAGAGAGAGAGAGAGAGAGAGAGAGAGAGAGAGGGTGAGACGACGTTAAAACATTTATGAGTACAACGGGGTACCAACACTGTACTTTTGACAAACAAAACTCATAGCTAATCAGTAGTACACCACGACCACCACCTCATCACTCCGCCACCACTACTCACACTCCTACGTTGTCGCCACTACCACCACCACCACTACCACTACAGTCGCCGCCACGCTATGCCAGCCTGATATTTACGACCTGTAAACAACAACAAGAAGAGAAGAAAGAGAGAAAAGAAAAAAAGAAAGTCAAATACAAACAGAAGATAAATCAGATTGTATTCCCTAATTTTGTAAACATTCTCAACATATTTGTCGGGCTATTTTCTTGTAACGGTACAGAACCGGTCCAAGGCGTCCTCCTCCTCCTCCCTCCAACTAGCCACCACGCAATCTTCCTCCACTCCCATTGTCCTCTTCCTCCTCCCCCTCCTCTTCCTTGGGTCCGCCACCGCCACCGCCACCACCTGTCACTCTTAGCTCCGTCTACGCACCCGCCAGATGCCCCCAGCAGCCTCACTCCGCTGTTTCCCACACTGCACTTCAGGGGCGGTAGGGCGGCCGGGGGTACATGGCGCTGGCTGCTGAAGGCGGAGTGGAATGTTAACAGTCTGGGTGTCGGGAGGACGTTGCCAGCTTTCAGCGAGTCCAGACGCATTCCCGCGGAGGTCTCGACATTCTGTTCGATTCGTCACGCTCGATACGGGGACGGCGGCGACCTCGTGGCGCGAACTCCCGTTGCAAGTTATCAAAATTACGTAAAAAAGATAAATAAATAAAAATACTTGAAATACTGCTTATATCCGTAGTAATAGTGTTCGTCGTTCCTTGATTTCCATTTGTTCGTCCGTAGCTTTCAAGATCGTACAGAAGAAAAATGAAAAATTAAATTAGTCTTTGAGACAGAACAAAGTTAGGATGTCGTAAATAATTATGCAATATAATCAGAGAGAGAGAGAGAGAGAGAGAGAGAGAGAGAGAGAGAGAGAGAGAGAGAGAGAGAGAGAGAGAGAGAGAGAGATCCTCCACGTGTCGAGAGAACGGAGGGAAAAATAGTAATAAAAATAAATAAGAAGCAACGAAAAGAAAATAACAAGCATACGTAAAAACACTTCCCTTACAATCACGAAAAAAAAAAAACAGCCACCCACCCACACACCCACCCAACCACCCTACACACACATCACTACTGGTATTTCCCCTTTCCTTGTTTTCCTCTTCACCTTCAACAACTTAACATTCATTCACTCCTGAGAGAGAGAGAGAGAGAGAGAGAGAGAGAGAGAGAGAGAGAGAGAGAGAGAGAGAGAGAGAGAGAGAGAGAGAGAGAGAATGAAGGACGGGGGCGAGGAGCGGAGGGTGACTGTGTGTGTGTGTGTGTGTGTGTGTGTGTGTAGGAGGGGGAGGCAAGCATTGGCTGGTCGTGTGCGGATCGCCCTTTAAAGCTGAACACACACACACACACACACACACACACACACACACACACACACACACACACACACACACACATGGACACAAAGAAAGAAGGAAAGAGACAAATGCAACGGACGAGGAAGGCGAAGCAATAAAACAAGTAAATAACATTATTAACATGAAGAAAAGAAGACTTTAAAGCTGAACACACACACACACACACACACACACACACACACACACACACACACACACACACACGTTGATAATGATAATAAGAATGATAATAATAAGTTAGACAATATGATGGAATACCGAGTTTGATGCATCTGTTGACGCAATCTGCATAGTTAAGGATGAGATAAAAACTATTTATGTTCAGCTGCTCTAGTAAGGCGAGAGAGAGAGAGAGAGAGAGAGAGAGAGAGAGAGAGAGAGAGAGAGAGAGAGAGAGAGAGAGAGAGAGAGAGAGAGAGAGAGAGAGAGAGAGCTTTACGAGTATTCCACTGAATAATATATAAGCATCACAGATTAAGGTAAAAGAAAAAAAATATCAAAATTAATTAGGAAGATTGCTGACAGGATAAGAAAAATAATAATAAAAAGATGGATAAGAATCATTAATAAATCAGAGGACAAAGTTTGACTGAATGTTACTGAGTGAGTCAGTAATAGAAAGCGCATTCTAAAACAAGATACCGAGGTGTTTTATAGAAGGTGAAAACATGACAAGCACAGACGAATAAAAAGGAACATGCTGAAGTTCAAATATAAATCACGATAACGGGAATGAACAGATTACAGATAAGGATAATAATAGAGAAAGAAGGAAAACAGAGAAATATTAAGAGAAGACCTTGGAGGAGAAGCAACGTGGAAAAAATAAGGATAAGATCGAGATTCGAGAGGACACATTTTTGCTACACAGTATTGGAACTATAAACAGGAAAAAGGAGTAAACAAAAGATACTAGCACATGACGAAATATAAAACTAGTAAGTGATGAAAAATTAAGTGAAGATAAATATACTGTCTGCATAAATTAAAGGTCTTTGTTTGTTAACTAATGGACTTAAAAGATGCAATATTAAGAAAACTTCATTTTAATTGCACAGGGCAAAACAAAAGAATTATCATATTAACCTCTTAAGTATTGGAACGCATTTTTACCATTAGTTTTGGATACGGTTAGACGATTTTATTGATATTACGAAGAGTCTATGGAAATCAGAAGATTAATGGCCACGATCTTCACTATTTTAATCCCCACATAAGTCTTTGAAGCTATATAAAATCACCAAATACTGACCAGAATGAATATAGAAACGCGTCATGGTACTGAAACCTGGGTTAACAAACAAAAGTAATGAAAAAATAGATACACTATAACTTCAATTACCTTAAGTACTAATTGCATGTATATTACTTCAAATGAGGACAGCAGATATTAACATTACGAAAATAAGATCAAAACTAAATAAATAAATATATATAAATAAAAAAACCCAGAACCATTAAGATTAACACCATTTTCATCCATTCACTCAAGTCTGCATGTCCATCAATCTTACAGTCCGACCTTGAACCTTGTAACTAAAAAAAAAAAAAAATAAAAAAAAAAAAATAAAATAAAAAAAAATAAAAAAAACGAAACAAAGGTATACTCTTATTTATATTTATTCCTTTATCAAAATTACTTTTATTATTATTAAGGGAGAAAAAAAATATTTATATTTATTCGTTACTAAAACTATTATTATCAAGAGAAAAAAAAACATTTATATTTATTCCGTTACTAAAACTATTATTATCCAGAGAGAGAGAAAAGAAAAACAAACTCATTCATATTTATTCCGTTACTATAACTACTATTATTATCCAGAGAAAAAAACAAACTCATTTATATTTATTCCTTTACTAAAACAACTTATCATGGAGAAAAATAAAAAAAAAGTGTCTCGTGCCATGACACCATTGAATCGATCTGAAGGCGGATCAAGATATCCATGCAAATCCATTTTCATATATTCGAGTATAAAGAGCAAATAAATATGATACAGCAGTATTAAGAGAGAGAGCGCCTGACTCAATCCGGTAAAAATGTAATGCGATAACAACAATCAGATAAGAACACCAACACAATATAAAGGAGAGAGAGAGAGAGAGAGAGAGAGAGAGAGAGAGAGAGAGAGAGAGAGAGAGAGAGAGAGAGAGAGAGAGAGAGAGAGAGAGAGAGAGAGAGAGAGAGAGAGTACCCCACATCAGGATAACATTAAACACGTCACTAATTAAAAAGTTACAGTCAACCCGGATTCAAAGAAGGCGTGGAGTGGAGTACACCAGTGACCGATCTAACACTACTGCAGGACCCGCCACACCGTCCCATTCCATTTGGCCCTAATAAACTAAATAACACAACACCGGTGGAATAGGAAGAATGGGAATCACACACACACACACACACACACACACACACACACACACACACCAGCCGCAAACATACACGCACGCACAATATAATGGTTCTGGTGACGGCAACACCGGAGCCAAGGTCGCGATGGACTAGTCACCAATTGAGAGCAACGTCCCCACAACCTTCATCATCCACACCACGCCTCTAAAAAGAAGTACACACACACACAAACACACACATGGCATGGACTTGAATAACACACGCTACGTTACTAAATATGTACTACTACTACTACTACTACTACTACTATCACTGTACTATTACTGATATAATACTACTACTACAACAATTATTACTATTATTGTTCTCACAACAACAATACTACTACTACTACTACTACTACTACTACTACTACTATTACTACTGGTGCTGCTGCTGCTGCTGCTGTTACTGCTACTTACTACTATTATTCTTACAACTAGAGCTGATACTACTACTATTACTACTATTATACTACTACTACTATTACTACTACTACTACTACTACCATTACAAAAACCAAGCATCCTCGATTGACTCTTGTTAAGCAAGGAGAAGAGCAGAGAAGAGTAGAGAGGAGGGGAAAAGAGAGGGAGAGGGGAGGGGGATGGGACAACAATGTGGACCCCGGCAAGCACAACCAATCAGAAAATCTAAATCTTGGCACATGCGCTGGGAAAGCCTCCTCCTTCTCCTTCTCCTCCTCCTCCTCCTCCTCCTCCTCCTCCTCCTCCTCCTCCTCCTCCACACACACACACACACACACACACACACGGATATTAACGCACAGCCATTTACATACGAATTGCTGACTGGAGGCACGGCTGGAACCTCCCTCCACCTCCACTATCACCGCCACCACCGCCACTAACTCCGCCGCCGCCGCCGCCGCCGCCGCCAGCTTCTGGGTGTGCGGGGCGAGGCAAGGCCAGAGCGGGCGGGGCGCGGGGACGAGCCGGGTGTGGCTACATACGCGAGCGAGCAACACTGCCACCTTCTGCAGAACTGGGCTGTCTCTGCCCCTTCTTCTGGCACTGGTCTCTGTCACACCACCACCACCACTCCCTCCCCTTACTACAGCCTCCCGTACCTCCTCCATCTCCTCTTCCCCAAACATCCCCTGCATCTTCTCCCCGTCCTTCTCTTGCTCTTCTGCATGTTCTCACCGTGCATTTCTTCGTCCCACTCTTCCTCCTTCACTCCGCCTGACCACGCCATGTCCGTTTACCCTTTACTTTTCACCCGAGAACACTTGATTATTCAAAATATCTCACACGAAAAAATGTTCCTGGTACTACTCTAATATTGTTACCACACCGTTACTTTCATTTAAGTTCAATGTTCATCTTCCCCTTCCTCCTCCTCCTCCTCCTCCTGTCTGAGCACACGTCTGAATTATTCATCATTTGCATCTTTTCTCTCGTCATTTTCCTGCTCCACCCCAGCCCCATCATGCACAACCAGTCAACAGCCACCACCACTGCATTCCACCCCTCCACTCGGAATTTTCACCACGACACACCCATTTACTTCACCACCACCACCACCATCGCCATAGCCATCACCACCAGACTCTCTTGCCCGTTCATTGCCATCACCTGTCTAGTCTTCCCTGGATATCCACAATAATAACAGCATCTCGTTCTCCTCCCTTACTCTTCCTCCCTCCCACACATCACGGCAACCCTCTTTCTATCATTCATCAGGGAATTCTCTCTCTCTCTCTCTCTCTCTCTCTCTCTCTCTCTCTCTCTCTCTCTCTCTTTCCTGTTGTTGCGGCTCTTCCTCCTCTTGACACCACAGCCGCCGCCGCCGCCCAGTCCAGAGATGCGCCTCAGACAGCCGCCGCTACTAGAGGAGGAGGAGGAGGAGGAGGAGAGGTAAAGGCAGGCACGGGAAGGGGACGGGAGGTACTGACGCGACAGGGGCCGAGTGGAGGTGGAGGAGGAAGCTGGCCAGTCTCCTTCCCTGCTTACAATATAGGCATATACTCTACAGAAATTACCCTTTTTCATTCTCTCTCTCTCT
Organism: Portunus trituberculatus; assembly: GCF_017591435.1. Classification (NCBI taxonomy): domain Eukaryota; kingdom Metazoa; phylum Arthropoda; class Malacostraca; order Decapoda; family Portunidae; genus Portunus; species Portunus trituberculatus. Next base: position 25,012,379 of record NC_059295.1, on the reverse strand, counting down.
CTCTCTCTCTCTCTCTCTCTCTCTCTCTAACAATTACCACTCAGGGCGCCAGAATCAACCGTCACCTTCCCGCAATCCAATTTTAGCCTCGGGACTGAGTGCTCGTGCCTGTCCCTGCACCAGCCGCCGGCCCGAACCCTCCCACCCCCTACCCAACCAACACTACCAACACTACACCCTCCATCCACCCCAACTCCAACTCATCCCCCGCCGCCACCTCCCCCAATATGTCAACCCTCCTCCTAGCCACCCTCCACCTCTCTCTCTCTCTCTCTCTCTCTCTCTCTCTCTCTCTCTCTCTCTCTCTCTCCTACCGATCCACCAACGTCACGTCCCCCTCCACCCTTCCACTACACATATGGTGCCTCCTCCTCGTCCTCCTCCTCCTCCTCCTCCTTCACACTACAATCCTCTCTCTCCCATCTGTCGCCCCATCCTCAGCTAACTCATTTCGACATCCACGAGAATTCAGAGCGAGCCATCCTCCTACCCTCCCAGCCACCCTTGTCACGTCCCCTTGGAAGCTTCATGAGGTTAAAAAGAAGTGGTAAAACTGCAGGCAGCTTACTACCCACCAACCCACCAACCAGCCAACCCACGAGCGCACGTACGTAGGTAAGATAGGTAAAGAATCTGCCTGTTCAGCGAGTTGTGTTCCACTTAGTGCTTTGAAAATTCCCCTCTCTGTCTCTCAGTTTCAGTCTCTCTCTCTCTCTCTCTCTCTCTCTCTCTCTCTCTCTCTCTCTCTCTCTCTCAGTGACAACAGGAGGAAGATATAGATAGCAAAGGACAAAACGGTGATGAAAAGTAAAGGGGATGCAGAGGGAGATATGTATGAGAAGAGGAAAGAAGGCAAAAAGAAGACTAGACAATGGAGGATGGAATGAATGAATGGATGAATGAAGAACACAGAAAGGTAAAGGAGAGGGGGAAAAATGGAAGAACATTAAGGAGGAGGATGAAAAAGGTGCATGAATCACGAGAGAGAGAGAGAGAGAGAGAGAGAGAGAGAGAGAGAGAGAGAGAGAGAGAGAGAGAGAGAGAGAGAGAGCAAACATAATGAAAAAAAAGAATGGAAAAAGAGATGGATGGACACACACACACACACACACACACACACGAGGGACGCGATAGAAAGGAGGAAGAAACAGCATAATAAGATCATTCAATCAAGAACTTCCAAAACGTACTGAAAAACAGAGAGAGAGAGAGAGAGAGAGAGAGAGAGAGAGAGAGAGAGAGAGAGAGAGAGAGAGAGAGAGAGAGAGGTGGCGTGAAGGACAATGATGGGTGAGAGGCGGAAGACTTGCTGGTGTGGCGAGAATGACGCAGTGAACACGAGAAAGATCACGCAGCAGCAGACTTTTTGGTCCCTAACTCCTTCAGTACTGAGACGCATTATTACCATGATTTTTGGGTGTGATTAGACGATTTTAATTACATTAGGAAGGGTCTATGGAGGTCAGAAGATTATAGGGCAGTCTTCACTATTTTATTCCCCCACCTGAGTTTCTGAAGCTGTATAAAATAACCAAATAGTAAACAGAACGAACATGGAAACGTGTCCTGATACTGAAGGTGTTAAGATATCGTTCGTGATGAGAGAGAGAGAGAGAGAGAGAGAGAGAGAGAGAGAGAGAGAGAGAGAGAGAGAGAGAGACGTAGATATAGACAGACACACGGAGAGAGGGAAGGAGTGAAGGAGGGAGGGGCCAGTACCAATAAGTCTTCAATCGGCCAACAGCAGAGGCAAGGAAGTATCCACTTAGTTACGTCAGCAGCCACCACAAGTCTCCCCCCATACCTCTCTCTCTCTCTCTCTCTCTCTCTCTCTCTCTCTCTCTCTCTCCACGCTTCGATGCGGTGTAGTAAACGTAACACTTTATCGAGATGGAACCACGATCACCTTTAAGTCGCATGATGCACTACTAACGCTCTCTCTCTCTCTCTCTCTCTCTCTCTCTCTCTCTCTCTCTCTCTCTCTCAAGGGGCTAGATTGCGAAAATGTTTTTTGCGTACTATCACATCCATATGTATATATTGTTTTTAGGTTTCTGCTGGTGGTGGGAGGAGGAGGAGGAGGAGGAGGAGGAGGAGGAGGAGGAGGAGGAGGAGGAGGAGGAGGAGGAGGAGGAGGAGGAGGAGGAGGAGGAGTGATAAATTACTGTAAAAGTAATGTGGAGATGGCGGTGACGATTGTAATGGTGGTGAGAGTTGGAGATAAAGAAGAGGAGCAATAGGAAGAGACCATACGTACACACATACACACACACACACACACACACACGTAGTTCAGCCTATCAGAGCCTCTCATCAGGGCGGCAAGATACATTAATTATTCTGTTGACTCCGGTCCCCTTCACCAACCTCACCCTCACCCTCGCCGTCCCTCGCCCCTGGCCACACCATAGAGCGGTAAGAGCGTGCCACGGTCTGGAAGCAACGCGTCGCCCACGTCACCGCCCCGCCACGGCACACCACACCACACTGCCGCGCCGCACCACGAGGCCACGGCATAATGGGGCTTCATGAATGTGACCTTAAGAAGACCACGTGGTGTGTACAAAGGAGAGCGACCTTGCAGCGGGAATCGAACTGTTGCCTCCTCACCACTCACCACCCACCACCCGCCGGCTACCCGCCCGCCTACCTACCCACGGATCTGTCTTCCCTGCAATGGCGCACCTCCTTCCTTGCACCACTCCGCCACGTGCGCCACCCACAGTAACCCACTGATCTCTCTCTCTCTCTCTCTCTCTCTCTCTCTCTCTCTCTCTCTCTGCAAATCCTTATCTGTTTGTCTATCTGAATGTCGACTTCTATTTATATATACTATACATGTGTGTGTGTGTGTGTGTGTGTGTGTGTGTGTGTGTGTGTGTGTGTGTGTGTGTGTGTGTGTGTGTGTGCTGGGTATCATCACCATAACCACCACCATAGTCAGACTCTATAACTCCAGCGTAGGCCTACCATAACCTTATTCCTCACCATAAAGTCTCTGTCTACATTAGGTCTTTATCTGCTTTGTCCTCCTTGACAATCTTTTAGGTGCCATTTTCTTCATACACATCTATTACGCATCATGTTCGACTGTGTGTTCATGTCCATTTCTCTTTTAACAGTAGGGAAGAGTGAGGAATCTTCAGCTTTGTTCTGCTCAGGAATTCACGCTGTCTTCTTTTCCCACTATTCCACGCTGTTCTCTCATCTCTCTACGGCTTATCTGGTACTAATCCTTCCCTTCTCCTCAGTTTTCATTTCAGGAGCTTCCTAAGACACCAGCAAGATTACGGTCAAAAGTAGAAACTGGTGAGTCATTGGGTATAAATTCTTCTCCTTAATAATACCGGAAGTTCATTTTACATAAACGCTTTCTTTTCTACGAAGACTGCATCTCATCACTATTCTTCTGGTTCACTGTATATTATGTTATACTCAGTCCATTCTGAGAGAAAAAAAAAAAAGTATCTTGAAATGCCTGAAAAGTACACAACTGAGATCAAAAGGAATATAAAACTAAAAATTATAAAACTATCAAAGCTAGTAAGCAATTTCACTACACATATAAGCCAATACATTGTCTGATCAATATAATAAAGTCCTTTATACATTTCTAAGACCTCAACGATGATTTAACATCGTGTTTCCTATACATATATCTCAAAATACTTTAGTTTCAAACAAGGTATATTTATCTGCAATCGCCTGAGCGTGGGAACAGGCACAGTGTCGTTCCGTCTGCTGTGTGTCAATGCCTCCATACACGGCCAAACACGCTCGTCTGGCGGACAAATCCATCCCTAGTCTCAAAAAACGACACAAACTCCCCGTATATTTTTGTTCAAATCAGAGTAAGAATTAAAGTTAAGGTTTAGATTGGAAACTGAAATATTGGTACATTTGATTAGGTCACAATTCAAATCAAAGTGCATGTCGCTTAATAAGTTATAATATGATTTCTTTTACTCTACTGTTAAACAATAAACCCTAAAAAAAAAAAAAAAAAAAAAAAAAACTACCAAAATTGTGTCTTCATTTAACTTCTTTAAAATATTTTATCCTACTTTAAGCTGCTTTCTTATCCACCTTATAGTACACCATGGTCGTCTGCTGGTCTGACCCAGCCAACCTTTCCCCGTACGGCGCGACGGA
>NC_059295.1:24995727-24998227 GCF_017591435.1 Portunus trituberculatus | reverse complement strand
AGGAGGAGGAGGAGAAAAAAACGGAACAAAACACGAACGGACATGAGACAAATTAACAGATAAGCAAAATAAAAGATAAGAAACAAATAAATAGAAAAGAACAAAAAAAAAAAAAAACAAGGATAACCACGAGTAGTAGTAGTAGTAGTAGTAGTAGTAGTAGGCAGAGGCAAGCAGGCAGGCAGTCAGGTTGGCCGGCAGGTAGTGAGTGTTCTGTCAGAGCCTCTACTGTACAGCTTCCCACGCCACTCTCCTACCTGCTCCCAAACGCATCACTTTCCCACCCTTGCTTGGAGAGAGAGAGAGAGAGAGAGAGAGAGAGAGAGAGAGAGAGAGAGAGAGAGAGAGAGAGAATAGTAAAGCAAACGCACCTTTAATTAACGTACTCATGCATGCGTAGTAGTGTGCACACACACACACACACACACACACACACACACACACACACACACACACACACACACACGGCCCGGTAGCTCAGTGGTTAGAGCGCTGGCTTCACAAGCCAGATGACCGGGGTTCGATTCCCCGGCCGGGTGGAGATATTTGGGTGTGTCTCCTTTCACGTGTAGCCCCTGTTCACCTAGCAGTGAGTAGGTACGGGATGTAAATCGAGGAGTTGTGACCTTGTTGTCCCGGTGTGTGGTGTGTGCCTGGTCTCAGACCTATCCCAAGATCGGAAATAATGAGCTCTGAGCTCGTTCCGTAGGGTAACGTCTGGCTGTCTCATCAGAGACTGCAGCAGATCAAACAGTGAATTACACACAATATTCTCTCTCTCTCTCTCTCTCTCTCTCTCTCTCTCTCTCTCTCTCACTACCTGAAACCACAAATATACTTTTACTATTACTACAACAACTACTACCTACTAATAACAAAGACACCACCTTCAATACTACTACTCCTACTATTACTCCTACTACTACTACTAACTACTAATACTACCACCGCCAAACCTCCATACGCATATACCTTGCTGCTTCTTCTATACGTCTCCTCCTCCTCCTCCTCCTCCTCCTCCTCCTCCTCCTCCCCGTCTATAATCAACTTAAGACGCGTGACTGTAGCTTCGTGGAATGAATAAGAATGATAAGAGTAGAGAGAGAGAGAGAGAGAGAGAGAGAGAGAGAGAGAGAGAGAGAGAGAGAGAGAGAGAGAGAGAGAGAGAGAGAGAGAGAGAGAGAGAGAGAGAGGTGGTGAAGGGATGTTATTGATTAAAGGTTTAAAAGGTTTGTTGCAGCTCTGCCAATCTTAAACCACACCAGTGTCACCTTATGCCCTGTTCTACACCCCCCTATCTCTCTCTCTCTCTCTCTCTCTCTCTCTCTCTCTCTCTCTCTCTCTCTCTCTCTCTCTCTATTTTTCTCTTCACTTTCCTAACACTCTTTAACATTCATTCACTTCGCTTCTTTTTTTCTCTTTTCTTTAGTTGTTCCTTCGTTTTTTTTCCTCTTTTATCTTCTTTTTTTCTTTTCCTCTTTTCCTTCCAGTGAACTTTCCTTTAATATTCCTTCAGTTTCCTTCTTTTTTCCTGTTTTATTATTCTTTCTTCTCTTCCTTCCATTTTTCTTTTCCTATCTTTTTTTTTTTACTTTTCCTAGTCTTACTTTCCTTACTTCTTTATTAAAACTCCCAACCTTCTATTTTTCCTCTTCCTCTTTCCTCCTCCTCCTCCTCCTCCTCCTCCTCCTCCTCCTCCTTTCTCCCTTTCTCATGACTCATCAAGCTTCCTTCCTTTCCCTTCTCCATTCTCACTTCTCCCTCTCTCTCTGTGTCCCTCTTTCCTCTCGACTTACACCAATCTCTCCCAGTCCTCCTCTTCTTCTTCTTCCTCCTCCTCCTCTTCTTTCTCTTTCCCTTAACGTGTCTTCCAATCCTCCTCCTTCTTCCTTTCTCCTTTTTTTTTCTTTCCCTTCCTCCTTCTCCACCTCATGCTTTGAAATTGTTTCCCACCAGTGTGTTTCCTCCTTCCTCCCTCCCTCCCTTCTTCCACTCTCCTCCTCCTCCTCCTCCTCACAACAACCCGGCTCCCAATCCCCCTCCTCCCTCCAACTATTTCCTTCCACGCCCCCCCCCCACCAGGAGGAAAAAAAAAAAAATATATCACCCTTTTCCTTCACATCCACACCCTACGACTCTCTCTCTCTCTCTCTCTCTCTCTCTCTCAGTGCTTGAAGGTGCGTTGGCGGCCCGCCGGAATCCGTGGAGAAGAAGGGAGGGAGGAGGCGGGGAGGGGAGAAGGCGGGTAGGGAGAAGCGATGGAAAGAGAGGAGGGAAGAGAAGCAGGGTGGTGTTGCATGTGGGAGCGGAGGAGGAGGAGGAGGAGAGGAGGAGGAGGAGGAGGAGGAGGAGGAGGAGGAGGAGGAGGAGGAGGAGGAGAAGTTGGTCGGTCGCGTGGATACATGAGTGTGCATGAGAGGTTTATGCAGGAGGAGGAGGAGGAGGAGGAGGAGGAGGAGGAGGAGGAGGAGGAGGAGGAGGAGGAGGAGGAGGAGGAGGA
>NC_059295.1:24985727-24993227 GCF_017591435.1 Portunus trituberculatus | reverse complement strand
TTGTACAGAGCAAGCAGCTGGGAGGGAGAGAAAATGGACGAAGACGCCACAGGACACCTAACTTCTTGGAAGCTGATTTAGCAAGAGTAGAGATGTGAAATTTCCAGTTTAGATTTTTAGTGAAGGATAGACCGAGTGTGTTTAATGTAGAGGAGAGGGAAGTTGAGTGTTATTGAAGAAGAGAGGATAGTTGTCTGGAAGGTTATGTCGAGTAGATAGTTGTAGAAATTGAGTTTTGAGGCATTGAACAAAACCAGGTTTTCTCTGCCCCAATCAGAAACAAGTGAAAGATCAGAAGTTAGGCGTCCTATAGCATCTCGCCTTGAGTCATTTAATTGTTGTTGGGTTGGGCGTCTGTTGAACGCTGTTGAATAATGCAAGGTGGTATCATCAGCATAGGAGTGGATAGGGCATTGAGTCAGATTTAGGAGATCATTGATGAATAATAGAAAGAGAGTGGGTGATAGGACAGAACCCTGTGGAACACCACTGTTGATAGTTTTAGGGAAGAACAGTGACCGTCTACTACAGCAGCAATAGAACGATCGGAAAGGAAACTGGAGATGAAGGTACAGAGAGAAGGATAGAATCCGTAGGAGGGTAGTTTAGAAATTAAAGATTTGTGCCAGACTCTATCGAAGGCTTTCGATATGTCAAGGCCGACAGCAAAGGTTTCACCGAAGTCCCTAAAGAGGATGACCAAGATTCAGTTAGGAAAGTAAGAAGATCACCAGTAGATCTGCCTTTACGGAAACCATACTGGCAATCAGAGAGAAGGTTGTGAGCTGATAGATGCCTCATTATCTTCCTATTAAGGATAGACTCAAAGGCTTTAGAAAGGCAGGAAATCAAAGCTATAGGGCGGTAGTTAGAAGGATTGGAGTGGTCACCTTTTTAGGGACAGGTTGAATGTGAGCAAACTTCCAGCAAGAAGGATAAATAGAAGTAGAGAGACACAGATGAAAGAGTTTGACCAGGCAGTGAGCGAGTTCGGAAGCACAGTTTTTGAGAACAACAGGAGGGACTCCATCCGGACCGTAAGCCTTCCGAGAATCAAGGCCAGAGAGGGCCAGGAAAACGTCTTTATAAAGAATTTTAATTTTAGGGATGAAGTAGTCAGAGGGTGGAGGAGTAGGAGGAATATGCCCAGAATCATCCAAAGTTGAGTTGGTAGCAAAGGTTTGAGCGAAGAGTTCAGCTTTAGAAAAGAAGAGACAGCTGTAGAGCCATCTGGATGAAGTAAAGGAGGGAAAGACGAAGAAGTAAAGTTGTTAGAGATATTATTGGCTAGATGCCAGAAATCTCGAGAGGAGTTAGAATTGGAAAGACTTTGACATTTTCTATTGATGAAAGAGTTTTTAGTAAGTTGGAGAATAGATTTGGCATGATTACGGGCAGAAATATATAGGGCATGAGTTTCAGCAGTTGGATGGCTACGGAACCGTTTGTGAGCCGCCTCTCTATCATTGACAGCACGAGAACAAGCAGAGTTAAACCAAGGCTTTTTAGCTTTAGGGTTAGAGAAAGTATGAGGAATGTATAGCTCCATGCCAGAGATAATCACCTCTGTTATGCGCTCGGCACAAAGAGAAGGATCTCTGACATGAAAACAATAATCATCCCAAGGGAAATCAGAATAGTACTGCCTTAGTTCCTCCCACTTAGCAGAGTTAAAATGCTGTGACAGTGAAAGTTAGTGGCGATGGTGATGGTGATGTTTGTGATGGATAGAGAAAAATAAATGTATGAAGATGTTACTGAGAGAGAGAGAGAGAGAGAGAGAGAGAGAGAGAGAGAGAGAGAGAGAGAGAGAGAGAGAGAGAGAGAGAGAGAGAGAATTAATAAGACGGTCTTGGCTTTACAAGGAAGACAAGACCAACATTATTTATTACAATCACGGTCATGTCAAGGATTAAGGTTAAGGGAGGAGGAGGAGGAGGAGGAGGAGGAGGAGGAGGAAGAGGAAGAGGAAGAGGAGGAGGAAGAGGAGGAGGAGGAGGAGGAGGAGGAGGTGAAAAGAACAATAGGATTCAGAATAAAGTAAACATTGCATATGAGAGAGAGAGAGAGAGAGAGAGAGAGAGAGAGAGAGAGAGAGAGAGAGAGAGAGAGAGAGAGAGAGAGAGAGAGAGAGAGAGAGAGAGAGTCAAAAACAAAACCTCTCCCTTCCCTTTGAAAAGACCTCGAGACCATCATACCACAATCTCCCCATCCGCCCCTTACTGGAGGAGGAGGAGGAGGAGGAGGAGGAGGAGGAGGAGGAGGAGGAGGAGGAGGAGGAGGAGGAGCTTGGTGATTACCTCTTCTCGGAACCTTCCCACCCACACCTCAAAGTCCAAAACTACAACACTGTAAACAACCAAGACCTTTCCCTACCCACCTTCCCTCCCCTTCCTCCCCACCACCCATGGCCAACCCACTCCTGCTCTCCTGCCCCTTCCCTGCCCCATTCCTCCCCACCAACACCAAGAGGCTTCTGCGTAAACACTTTTAGTCACCCTCAACACCATTCCCTGCATCACCATCACTGCAGCTGTGGTGTTACTCTTGTCCCTCACCATTACCAGTGATTTATGGTGTCTGCTACTACTACTACTACTACTACTACTACTACTACTACTACTACTGCTTCTTCTGTTACTACTACCTCTACACTACTACTGCTACCTCTACTACTATTACTAGCGCTACCTCTACTACTACTACTACTACTACTACTACTACTACTAATAATAATAATAATAATAATAATAATAATAATAATAATAATACATGCATCAATTATTAAGTGTAACACGAATTAGTGTATGAGAGAACTGTGTGTGTGTGTGTGTGTGTGTGTGTGTGTGTGTGTGTGTGTGTGTGTGTGTGTGTGTGTGTGTGTGTGTGTGTGTGTTAAGATACTAGAATATATGGACAGATGGAGACATTTTATACAGAGGGAAAGTGTTATACAAAATGAAGAAAAGAACATTGGAAACATGGTGGGAATGTACTAATGAAGGGGTGTGAGGTGTATGGGAGATGTATAAGTATTAGCCAGTGCGTACCTAGGGCAGCGCAGTACTGGACGTGTGTTGTATGGGGAATTATAATACAAGGTTCCCGGTGTATGATTTCAGGAGTGGTGAGGAAGGAATACTGTGGTGTTGTGGCGTGTGGCTGGATATCCAAAGGTAGCAATGTGGAACGAAAAGAGGAAAAAAAAAGAAAATATGGGATTGTGAGGAAAAGGAGGAATACGGAAGGTGGAATCACTAATATTTTTTTTTAGATGCATGTGTGTGTGTGTGTGTGTGTGTGTGTGTGTGTGTGTGTGTGTGTGTGTGTGTGTGTGTGTGTGTGCACGATATATATAAGGTAATAGTGGGTGATCACAGGTGAAATGAATGATAGGTGAAGGTGACAGTGTGTGTGTGTGTGTGTGTGTGTGTGTGTGTGTGTGTGTGTGTGTGTGTGTGTGTGTGTGTGTGTGTGTGTGTGTGTGTATCATAGTGAGTGGGTGACACATGGAGCGCTACAGTAAATCTTGTAGAGTAAGTGAGTCCATCAGGTGATCTGAGGAGAGCCCGGGCGGCGCACAAGTGTACAAGAGTGTGCCGCCAGAATAGGGTGTACGTGGGTGACACACGGGAAGGTATGCACACCAACCCGAGCGGCGGCGGGGAGGGAGGGACACGGCGCCACATAGACACTCACACAGGCGTGGTGGGGCCCAACTATATATTTATAGTATACACTGGCCGTGTCACCGACCCCGTGCTGCATAGGAGTATCTCTCTCTCTCTCTCTCTCTCTCTCTCTCTCTCTCTCTCTCTCTTGGTCGGTTTGTCTGTCTGTCTGGCTGCCTGGCTGGTCACGCCAAACTCGCTGGCTGTCCCTTCCATTGCCTTTACTTTACAAACCCAGGCGACACTTGCAAGTCTCATTTCACCATCGTTCTCTCTCTCTCTCTCTCTCTCTCTCTCTCTCTCTCTCACACACACACACACACACACACACGTCACTACCATTATTAATATCTCGACCGTAATGCTCTCTCTCTCTCTCTCTCTCTCTCTCTCTCTCTCTCTCTCTCTCTCTGACACCACCAGCCTCCTTGCGCCCTCCTAGACCCCTAAACGCCTCGGAAGCCCCCAACGTGGCCTCACCATACACACCACGAGGCAGGGCATTCTCTCTCTCTCTCTCTCTCTCTGCAAAACTAAGAAAAATTAAGAGGCCGTCACTGAGAGAGAGAGAGAGAGAGAGAGAGAGAGAGAGAGAGAGAGAGAGAGAGAGAGAGAGAGAGAGAGAGAGAGAGAGCGCAAGCCCAAGCAAACCTAACCGTGCCAGTAAGCCCAACCTAACTCAGGAAAGCCAGTGAGCCCAACCAAACCCAGCCAAGCCAGTAAATCGAACCAAGCGCACCTAAACTCAACCAAGCCAGGTAAGCCACACCACGCTACGCCACCACAGTCACAGCGCCAATGTCTCTGCCGCTGCCTGGCGTGCTGTGCGTATGTGATTACAGTACCCACACACACACACACACACACACACACACACACACACGAACCGGTCTCGTTGTGGTGGTGGTGGTTGCAGTGTTGTGGTTTATTTGGGAGCTGGTTTGTTGTGGTACCCGACACCACTGCCAGATAAATACACCTCATTAAGGCGACGAGAGATCATGCACATTACCGCATGACGAGGAGGAGGAGGAGGAGGAGGAACAATACAACAAAAATATCAACAAGACGAAAAAACAAGACGGTAGACACAAGAAACTTTCTTCCCTTCTTATCAATTTTCATCTTTTTTTCCTCAAATTTTCATGACAACTATTGAAGGAATGAACGGGAGAGAGGAGGAAGAGGAAGACAAGAGGCGGAGCACACATACATACTATAGTGGCGGGGCACATACACATACTATTACAGACTGTCCCTGGAGAGAGGAGGAAGACAAGAGGCGGGGCACACATACACACACTATTACAGACCGTCCCTTTCTTTCTCCCTCTTAATAACCCAGCAAGGTCCAGCCAGTGGCCTTCTCAGGTGGTCTAATTCGACGCGCCTCCACTTCCCAGGCGACCGGCGGCCAGGGAGAGGGAGAGGAGGGAGAGGGGCAGGGAGAGGAGGGAGAGGGGCAGGGAGAGAGGGAGAGGGGATGGAGGCCGCCTGGGAAAGGAAAGGACAGAAGAGAGAGAGAGAGAGAGAGAGAGAGAGAGAGAGAGAGAGAGAGAGAGAGAGAGAGAGAGAGACGGGCGTGGTGAGGCCGTCGCAGGGGTAAAGTAAGTGCGTGTGTGATCTGGAGAGGCCACGCTGGAGGAGGAGGAGGAGGAGGAGGAGATGCTGGGGTGGGGAAAAAATTATACCGGGAGGGGCGGGGCAGGGCAGCTGGAGACGAAAAACCTTCGGGGTGAACGGAAGGTCGGGGCGGCAGACTGGACACACACACACACACACACACACACACACACACACACACACACACACACACACACAGCGAGCGACGGCCACCCTACACGGGCCCCTCACACACTCTGGGGCAGCCGGCACCGACCGAGGTGGTTGGTCGGTCACACTGGTGCAAACCGACCACCCTCAGCAGCCCTCTCTCCCTCTCTCCCTCCCTGCCTCCTCTGTACTCGACTCCAGGGACAACACTCACGCCTACAAACGTCACCCCGCCGAGGCCTCTCTCCATCACACACACATACACACACACACACATGATCTAGGCGTGAATCAATACACTCTTCTGTTCCTCTCTCTCTCTCTCTCTCGCCACGCATACCCTCCCTCCTCCAGCGATACGACTAATACTACACCGTGAGGCGCCTCGTCTATCACTGCCATGCGCTCGCTCGCTCGCTCGCTCTCTCGCTTACACGTTCGCTCATTTCCCCCCCATCATAAATAAGCACGAGCTCGACCCCTTCCCCCAACACACACATCCCCCTGCATGACTCCCGCCCCGTCCCCCGCCACCCCCGCAAACCTTCCTTCTTATGCGTCCCCTCGCCCCGTTCCCCGAAATGTAATGAAGCAGCACTTACCACGAGAGAGAGAGAGAGAGAGAGAGAGAGAGAGAGAGAGAGCTGCCATGTCTTCTATGCAAGTCACCGTCACCACCACCACCGCCATCGCCTGGTCAATTTTCTCAGCCCGCTCTTGCACCACATAATCTAATGGCGCCGATGGCCCCTCCCTTACGCGGCACTGACTGACCCTTGAACCTGTGGCACTGTGGCACTCTACCCTTCTATCTCCCTCCCCTCTCCCCTTACCAACCGCCCTAAACTGGCTCCTCATCCTTTCTGGACCCTTCGTCTATATGTGTGTGTGTGTGTGTGTGTGTGTGTGTGTGTGTGTGTGTGTGTGTGTGTGTGTGTGTGTGTGTGTGTGTGTGTGTGTGTGTGTGTGTGTACAGCTTTGTTGACCGCTATAATATTTTACTCTAATAATTGTTATCCTTCATGATTATCACTGACTGGTATTTTAGTCATCATGAAAAATTATCATTATCATTACAATTATAATCAACTAGGTAACCTCGAGACTTTATTCGTATTACATAAAAGAACGAGATATTCTAGGATCTCTCTCTCTCTCTCTCTCTCTCTCTCTCTCTCTCTCTCTCTCTCTCTCTCAAGCATTTCTCGGCAAGTTTCAACAGGTAGGAGTGTTAGTTACTCTGAGTTTTTAAGAGCGTGTTCACAGGATTCTACATCACTGACACAAAAACAAACTCAATTACTCAACTTAAACAGCTCAAAAGGTCTGCAAAATACGGATTCTTCTATATATTTTGTCACTTTCTTACGCTACCACCACCACCACTGCCACCATTATCAGCACTATTGCTAGTCCAGCGTCTCACACCAAAGGCAAGACAATTAATCTCTTCAGTACTGAGACGCATTTTTTTTACTTTCATTTTTTTGGGGTATGATTAGACGAATTTATTTGCATTAGGAACGATTTATGGAGGTCAGACGATTGATGGCCACAGTCTTCACTATTTTAATTCCCACATATGTTTCTGAAGCTTAAAAAATCACCAAATAGTAACCAGAATGAGTATGAAAACGCGTCCTGGTGTACTGAAGAGATTAACCCCTCCAATACTGCATGGGCTACATTTTTACCATGAGTTTGTGTACGATTAGACCATTTTATTTTACATTAGGAAGGATTTATGGAGGTCAGAATATTAATGGCCAGAGTCTTCACTATTTCAATTCCTACCTAAGTTTCTGAAGCTGTATAAAATCACCAAATTGTAACCAGAATGAGTATGAAAACGCTTCCTGCATGGTATTGAAGAGATTAAGAAAAACAAATACAAGCGACTTAACCTCCCTGCTTATAAAACTCGCTTCCTCTTCCCTCACCAACACACAAACACGTCAGTCAGTCAGTCCTCGTGGCGACAATCATCATCTACACCAGCAGCGGCAAAAAAAAGCCAAGAAAAACACGCGATAATGATGATGCTTACCGATTATGA
>NC_059295.1:24975727-24978227 GCF_017591435.1 Portunus trituberculatus | reverse complement strand
GATCCTGTCCAACCTTGTCTTGCCATGTCTACAACCCAATAGCTCAGTCCAGTCCAGTTTACAAAACCTTGACCTTGCTCAATCCGGCTTACAACAGTTTAACCCAGTTTAACCCACCCCAGTCTACAGCTCCAGCCCAACTCAGTCACTTCATCCCAGTCAGTATTCCATTAAGGCCCATTCCAGTCTAATACATTGACCATGCCAGCCTACTGAAGCCCAGCCTAACTTACTACGCCTTAACCCAGCCTAGGCCAGCCCAGCCCAGACTACTGCGCCATAACCAAGCCCAGGCCAGACCAGGCCAGGCTTGCCCAGCCCAGCCCTGGTTGCCTGAGTGGTTCCTTGCGCTAAACACCGAATGCTCCATCACTCCCACCTCTCCATTGGCCGACGACCAAATGCGTGGCTCCGAAAACCCACCAATGGCGGCGCCCGGCGTTACACATGATGGTCGCCGCTTTCTGGCTGGCTGGGCGAGGCGGGAGGCGCGGGGAAGGGAGAAGTGGGGCGGGAGGGGAAGGAAGAACACGAGAGCACAAGAAAAGCAGAGAAAACCAGAGAACTGTGGGAAAAGGAAAATGCGTGGAAAGGCAGGGAGAGAGGGAGAGGGAGGAGCGAGATGGGAGTGGGCCATGAGGGCTGCGAGGGAGAGGACGGAGAGGAGGGAGAGGGAGCCAGCCAGCCCCGCCAGCCAGCCAGCCAGCCAGCCAGCGACCTTGCGAACCGAGCATGACGCAACATCCATGATTTGTGCTTTTGTTTATGTACACACATGCCGACGGCCAGCGAGGTAAACAGTGGGGCGGCGACGCTCTCTGTCAGCCACGGCCTCTCTCCTCGCCTCTACTGTATGCCTGCCCTGCCCACTCACTCACTGACAATGCTTCTATAAATGACTCACTAACATGCTTCCACCAACGATCAATAGCTAGACAAGTGTTAACCATGCTTCCAACCTACCACTGACGCACTCATTCACTCACTCACCGACTCACTGACTTATCAATACTTCTATCAATGACTGATTGACTGTCAACCATACTTCTTGCCTATGCACACATACTTAACTAACTGACTGATTGACTTTGCCACGCTTATACCAGCGAATGACTTAACTCTATATCTACCTAACTGACTTACAAACTAATAGCGACAACTCTACTGGCTGATTCATACCCAACTCTACTAACAGATCAGACTGACTTAACGTATAAGATCAGATAACGACTGAATTGCTCCTTCAGTACCATGACAAGTTTTCATATACATTCTGCTTACTATTTGGTGATTTTATACAGCTTCAGAAACTTACATGGGAGGATTATAAATAGTGAAGACTGTGGCCATTAATCTTTTGACCTCCATAGATACTTCCTATTACACATAAATCGTCTAATCATACCCAAATTAAGATAAAAATGCGTCTTAGTATTAAAGGGGTTAACTGACTGACTGAATTACTGGCTGCTGACACTACCTGACTGCCAAACCGACTGAGTGACAGAGTGCACTAAATAATCCGCTTGCCTGTCTGTATGCTTGGCTGACTGACTTAATGACTGAACACCACTGCCAAAACTTAAAGGTATTCCTGTACATACATTCACAAACAACTCTCTCTCTCTCTCTCTCTCTCTCTCTCTCTCTCTCTCTCTGCAGCGCTACAATTTGCCCTTCTCGTGACAAGCCGGCGCCGGGAGTGAGAGGAAGAGAGCAGCCTATACACACCCTGATTACAGCCACACTCCGCTATTGAGGTGTGTGTGTGTGTGTGTGTGTGTGTGTGTGTGTGTGTGTGTGTGTGTGTGTGTGTGTGTGTGTGTGTGTGTGTGGGTGGCAGGAAAGGACTGCCTCACTTGACTCGGGTGAATGCTCCTCAACACACACACACACACACACACACACACACACACACACACACACACACACACACACACACACAGACTGCCCCGCTATCCACAACTTACTCTTCATCATTAGAAAGTAGGGGTAATTGATGTTCTGTTCTTTAATAATCTAACCAAACTTAATTCAATCCTATTTACAGTAATTAAAACCTAACATGACTTCATCTAATCTTATCTAGTCCAGTGTATCTAACTCAACCTCTTAAACACCGGGACCCATTTTTACCTTGAGATTTGTGTACGATTAGACCATTTTATTTACATTAGAAGGGTCTATGGAGGTCAGAAAATTAATGGCCACAGTCGTCACTATTTCAGCCCTCCATATTAGTTTCTGAAGCCGTATAAAATCAACAGATAGTAAGCAAAATAAATATGGAAATGCGTCATGGTAGTGAAGGGATTAATCGAAGCATTATCTCACCTGACTTTACTAAATCAGTCAATTTAACGTAGGCTGACTTCACCTTGTCATGCTTAACAAACAGAACCTAACTTACTTAATACTCAATCCAATCATAGTGACCTTCATGCATGCCTAAAGTAGAACAATCACGCTTAATTTAACCCCTTCAGTATCACGACGCCTT
>NC_059295.1:24963227-24970727 GCF_017591435.1 Portunus trituberculatus | reverse complement strand
CAAAGAAACAATTAAAATGAGCAGATGACGCAGATAAAGAAAAGGTGAGGAAGAGGCAGAGAAGGAAATCAGTAAATTGAAGAGGTGGAGAGGGAAGGACAAAGAAAACAGCGGGGTAAAAGAGCAATAAACAAAGGAAGCAGGAGAAAATGAAAAAAAGGAGGGGAAAGGAAATATCTACATAAACAAAGGAAGGGGAAGAAAGAAAAAGCGGAAAAGGCAGGAGAAAGAAAAATAAAGATAAGGAAAGAAAGAAAGAAAGGTACGAGAAATAATGAGCTAAGTATAGGAAGAAAGGAAAAAGAAAGAAAAAAAAAGGATTGAGGAGACAAAGAAAGTAATAATGAAATACAGGGAGAAGGAAAGTGAAGAGGAAGAAAAGTATGAAAGGAGAAAGGGAGAAAAAAAAATAGAAAAAGAACCACAATAAACAGCGGAAGGAGAAAGTGAAAGAACAGGATTACAAATGTAACAACAACAACAACAAAAACAACAACAACAACAACAACAAAGGAAAATAAATTGGAGTAAAAAAAAAAAAAAATGAAAATTGTAACTACTTCAATACAGGGACGCATTTTTACCATGAGTTTGGGTATGATTTGACGATTTTATTGACATTATGTGGGTCAGAAGATAGATAGATATATAGATAGATATAGAAAGATAGATAAGATAAATATTTTATTGACCACAAACCTGATGGAATACATAAGATGCATAAATACATTAACAAATGGTCAAATTATATACATAACTTCGGTTACAAATGCTACCAGAATCGTCACTATTTTAATCCCCACACAAGTTTCTGAAGCTGTATGAAATCACTAAACAGTAAGCAGAATGAATATGGAAACGCGTCATAGCACTGAGGTGGTTAAAAGGAAGGAACATGAATGAATGAATGAATGAATGAATGGAATGAAGCAAGATAAGAATGTAACACCAACCAACCAACCAACCAACCAAACCACTTCGTACTGACTTTTACCACTGCTGTATTCATTTCTCTCCATTGCCTCCGACACACACACACACACACACACACACACTTCCAACAACTTTAATCTCTCTCTCTCTCTCTCTCTCTCTCTCTCTTATATCTAACGCCTTCCCTAACGTCTCAACGCTGCCATGCTGATGATGATGATGATGCTGACAAGACTGCTGCTGCTGCTGCTACTGTTGGTAATGCTAATGCTGATGTTGATGCTACGATATATATTATATTCATTGACATGGGACCTCGCCTCGCCTCACACACACACACACACACACACACACACACACACACACAGTTGGTTACATTCGTGAACAAGTTAAAATGCAGAAGATCAATGCCCCAATCGAACCTAAAATATGCTATTAACTACCGCAAAACCATTGTTACTGACCCATTCTCTCTCTCTCTCTCTCTCTCTCTCTCTCTCTCTCTCTCTGATGCACCATCACAGGAAGGCTTGCCATAGTCCAACCCCCCACCACCTCCACCTCGGCGGCGCCCCTGTTACCCATTTAAACACTGTGTCACGTCACAACCCACGCGGGGCGCACAGGGAAGCAAGGAGCAGCAGCAACGGCCCTCGCCGCCTCATTCCTCATTCTCGCCCCGCCAGGAAAGGGAAAAAAAAGGCAAGAAAATACATCCTGAAAACCATTTTGAGGGTAATGTGCGTGGGAGAGAGAGAGAGAGAGAGAGAGAGAGAGAGAGAGAGAGAGAGAGAGAGAGAGAGAGAGAGAGATTGTGTGTGTCCTTTTACAGGCATAACATATCACCGCGCTAAACAAAGGCAATTCAGCTGGCAGGAGGCTGTAGGTGGAATCTAAGGATGGGAGTGAGGAGGCAGGCCAGGAAGGAAGGAAGGAAGGAAGGAAGGCCAGGAGGGAGGGAGAGGCGGGAGGGAGAGGTGGGAGAGCGAGTAGGTAGCGGACAGACCTCGCGCGACACACTGCCATGACGTCAACGGCGCCGTCCAGGTGGGAAGCGGTGCGTGGCGCGCCGGGTCCTCCCACCACGCCTTGCACGCCACGCACACGCCGCCACTACAGCCGCCGCCGCGCCGCCACGCCTCGCCTCGCCACGCCGTGAGCACGCCGCACCATCATCATCATCATCATCATCACCACCACCACCACCACCACCACCACCATCCACGGGCACGCGGTGAGACAGCCACCCCATGGACATTACGCCCTCAAAACACGCCATCAGCATCACCTAGCCCCGTGCACCGCCCATCGCACGCCACCGCCGAGGCCCATTACCGAGGTGTCCACACCACCCACCAACGCACGCACGCACGCCACTACTACCACCATGCCAACACCCCCGACAGCACAGCACAGCACAGCACAAGACAGCACACACACACACACACACACACACACACACACACACACACACACACACACACTTCTGTACTTCTATCCTGTACCTCCTCCTAACCCCCCCTACACACACACACACACACACACACACACACACACACACACACACACAGACCTGTACTTCTATCCTGTACCTCCCCTTAACACATCCCTACACACACACACACACACACACACACACACACACACACACATACAAACATGGACTTCTCAAAGTAGGAAAGGTTGGTTCCCAGGAGTGATGCAGATTGAGTGTGGAGCGTCGCAGTCAGGAATGTTTGGTCACCTTTAAAGGTACTACAGTCCGGGATTCTTTGGGGACACCTGACCACCTGTAGAACCTAATTAAGGGTTCCACACCACCTGAAGGGGAGGCGAGGAGCGTGTAAGCATCTTTAGATACCTTAGAGCGTGTATATGTAGCCTCGTGTGGAATTTAAATCACCTCTTTAAGAACCTCTCTTTTATTTCCCATACCAAGACCTCTTCCCCTCCTTTCTGCTCAGCCGCGGTCACTGTCACACTGTCACCCTTCCTTCCCTGCACGCCCTCACGCCGGCTCTCGTCCAGCACCTCGGCAGAGGCAGACAAACGCACCACATGTTGTAATAACACTGTGTTCCAAATCCCTCCCAAGAATCAGACGACTTCCAAATTAGGAGCCACCCTGTGTGTGTGTGTGTGTGTGTGTGTGTGTGTGTGTGTGTGTGTGTGTGTGTGTGTGTGTGTGTGTGTGTGTGTTTAGAAACGGAGGGAGGGAGGAGAGGTGATGAAGAGAGAGAGAGAGAGAGAGAGAGAGAGAGAGAGAGAGAGAGAGAGAGAGTGTGTGTGTGTGTGTGTGTGTGTGTGTGTGTGTGTGTGTGTGTGTGTGTGTGTGTGTGTGTGTGTGTGTGTGTGTGTGTGTGTGTGTGTGTGAGGCTTTTTCCTACGCCTTGTTTTGATGGAAGATTGAGCAAGGGCTGAGTGACGCCTGTGTTGTGAGCAAGTTTATCGCTGTGTTATCAGGACCCAAGTGTTTGTTGTTTACGGGAGAGGGAGAACCAGCCACCCAGCCAGCCAGTCAGTCAGTCAGCCACACAGCCACCCCCTAATCACCCAGTCACCCAGTCAGCCACTACCCCACCTCCACCCCCTACAACTCCCCGCCGTTCCTCCCTCTTCGCGTTAAGCCATGACGTTAATATACTTCACCTGTATCTCTTATTCTTTTACTCCTTCAGGAAATTTGAAACAACAGGCGACAGAAGGGAGTTAGTGGTGGTGGTGGTGGTGGTGGTGGTGGTTTTGGTGGTAGTGGTAGTAGTAGTAGTAGTTGTAGTTGTAGTAGTTGTAGTTGTTGTTGTTGTCACTTCTATTACTACTACTACTACTACTACTACTACTAATAATAATAATAATAATAATAATAATAATAATAACAATAATAATAATAATAATAAAAATAATAAAGATAAAATAAAAACAAAAATAAAAATAAAACTAATAATAATAATAATAATACTATTCTTCCGTGTCGATACAAATATCTTCAGTTCATACCTCTTCCTCTTCCTCTTCCTCTTCGTCCTCCTCCATAAGGTTCTCAAGACAAGAAGCCAGTGAGGAGACAAATAACAAGCTAGCCAGACTAATAGACTGACTGACAGACAAACACACAGACAGACAAACAGACAAACAGATACACAAGACCTACATACCTACATACAAACGTACTGCGAACACAAGACGGTCTTCATATGTGTGTGTGTGTGTGTGTGTGTGTGTGTGTGTGTGTGTGTGTGTGTGTGTGTGTGTGTGTGTGTGTGTGTGTGTATGTATGTATGTATGTATGTATGTATGTATGTATCTCTCTCTCTCTCTCTCTCTCTCTCTCTCTCTCTCTCTCTCTCTCTAAGCTCGAGCCGACCCTTCTCCGGTATTATACGCAGTCCTGTCCCAGTTGAAGCCCTGAGAGAGAGAGAGAGAGAGAGAGAGAGAGAGAGAGAGAGAGAGAGAGAGAGAGAGATACATACGTACATTCTGACACACACACACACACACACACACACACACACACACACACACACACACACACACACACACACACATATTCATAGAGTAATACGTAAATAATGATAAAAAAAAAAGGAAAATAATGTAGAAAAAGAATGAAGGAAGGAAATGGTAAACGAAAGAAAGGCAGGAAGAAAAAAAAAAAAAAGAAGGGTAGAGAGAAGAAAGTTAAAGAGATAAAGGATATAGAGAAAAGAAAGGAAAGAGGGAAGGAAGGGAAAGAAAAACGTGAAAAAATAGTAAGATATAAATAAAAATAAATAAAATAAATAAAAACACGAAGGAGGAAGATAAACAAAAACTCCAAAAAAAAATGTATAGAAAAATCAACGATGTGGAATAAGAAAAAAGAAGGAAGGAAGGAAGGAAGGAAGGAAGGAAGGAAGGAAAAAGAAACATGAAGGAAGAAGGAAGGAAAAATAGACTAAGGAAGAAGGAAAGGTAGGAAGGAAAAAAGGAAGGAATAATAGACGGGAAGGAAGGAAGAAAGAAAGAAAGAAAGAAAGAAAGAAAGAAAGAAAGGAAGGAAGGAAGGAACAAGTACAAGAGGGAGGAGGGCAGGAGATAAGTGAGTAAGTCTAATAAGGAACAGGTGAGTTTTGTAACACCTGGAGGCTGACCACTACAGCACGGCCTGCCCAATACCACGATGGCTTAATTAGTACACCAGTGCGCAGGTAATGCCATTGTTTACTGCTCACCTAACATTCTCTCTCTCTCTCTCTCTCTCTCTCTCTCTCTCTCTCAACTATACGGTGGTAAAATCAGTTTCATTTCTTATTTTTTTTTACTTTCTATTGTTTTTCCTCTTGTTCACTACTGCTGCTGCTACCACTACTACCACTACTTCTACAACTACTACTACTATTACTACTACCATTACAGCAAGGTGTATTATTATCATCACTACACCTGCTATAGCATACCACCACCACCACCACCACAAATATCTGAACCTATAGGGTGTCCATCAACGCCTTCCCTTCGCCGGCTACTGATAACACTCACATCGCCTTTAAACCACCACCACCACCACCACCACCACCTAGCGTTACAAGTGATGCTGAAAAGATGATGATGGTGCTTGTTTGTTTGTCTGTCTGTCTGGTGAAGGTAGTTGTGGAGCTCTCTCTCTCTCTCTCTCTCTCTCTCTCTCTCTCTCTCTCTCTCTCTCTCTCTCTCTCTCTCTCTCTCTCTCTCATTAGTAAAACAGTAATGATCTGCACACAACGAACTTAAGATGAATACAATTATTACATTATTAGTTAGCGAGTAACGTAATTGCATTCGTCTTTCTTGCATGCTAAGTGTGTGTGTGTGTGTGTGTGTGTGTGTGTGTGTGTGTGTGTGTGTGTGTGTGTGTGTGTGTGTGTGTGTGTGTGTAAACTATAATGCCAATCAATAGTATTACCGTCTTTATTTTTATCCAAACCGTTAGAATGGTTGGAAATTGAGAGAATGAATGCCGCCAGGTGAGTGTAATTCATTTAATCATTCATTCATTCCTCGAACCTTGATGAAGCTGAAAACTATATAGCACTTTCCCAAGCTTCTTCTTCTTCTTCTTCTTCTTCTTCTTCTTCTTCTTCTTCTTCTTCTTCCTTCTCTTCCTCCTCCTCCTCCTCCTTCTACTCTTCTTATTCCTTATCTTTCCTCGTCTTTACTCTTCCCTTTTTCTATTTCTTTTCATTAGCCCATACTCTCTCTCTCTCTCTCTCTCTCTCTCTCTCTCTCTCTCTCTCTCTCTCTCTCTCTCGTATATCTCCGTCGTTGTTTTTTTATCATTATTTTCATTATCATCATATTCTTTTTATTTTGTTCTTTCATTCACTTTTTTTTTCTTCATCTCTGTTTCACCTTCAGCCAGCGATCCACTCTGCCCTTTGCCTCCAAATATTTCATTCCCACGAGTTGATATTCCGTCACGTGTTGGAAATAAAGATACTGTACTCCTGTTTTGTCTTCTCCTCCTCCTCCTCCAACTCCTCCTCCTCCCCAACGCACAATTACGCACCACTCAATGATAAACTTTTTTTTCTCCTCCTGCTCCTCTTCTTCCTGCTGTTAGTGCTTCCTCCTTCTTTCCTCTCTCTTTATCTTCCTCTTCACACACACACACACACACACACACACACACACACACACACACACACACACACACACACGATGGAAAAAAAAAAAGGACACTCAACACTTTACACCTCTCACCTCCTATCCCCTTTCCTCGTCCTCCTCCTCCTCCTCCTTCTCTTCACAGTCGCCAAATATTTCTAACCCATTTTTTTTGTGAAGCGTGACATCATTATACGGTACAATAATCAAGTAAGAAAAGTCTCTAACACACACACACACACACACACACACACACACACACACACACACACACACACGACGGTCCATATTATGATGCACTCAACGATGGCGAAGTGCGTAGGTCGGCGTGTCCTGCGGGTCCGTCATGCACTGCGCAGGAGGAGGAGGAGGAGGAGGAGGAGGAAAGGTATTGAGTTTAGGAATTGGTTGACTGACTGACGAACTGACTGACTGGGTGACTAACTGACTTATTAGGTGGGTGGGTGGGTGGGATGGTGACTGACTGACTGACTGACTGACTGGGTGGGTGACTGACTGACTGACCGACTTGGTAACTGAAGGAGTGTTTGATTGTTTGGTCAACTAATGACGTTTTAAAACTTTCTGGCCTCTTTGCTGACTTGCAGAGTGATTAGTGTTGGTTCGGTGCTGTGCTGGTTAGGTTATGATTGACTGCCTGATTGACACACTGACTGAATGACTACACGAGACTCAACTGATAATTAACTGCTCAAAACGTTCTGGAAGACTGACTGATTGACTGACTGAGTGAATAAATGAGTGAATGAATGAGGTAATGTGGGGACTAAATAACTGACTATTTATACAATGACTGACTGACTGACTGACTGACTGATTGACTATACAAAACTGTCCAACCATTATAGAACCTTTTATGCGTCGTTCCCTTCCCTCGCTGTCTGTCTGAATGAGACATGAGTGTTAGCACGAACGACTGAATGA
>NC_059295.1:24953227-24955727 GCF_017591435.1 Portunus trituberculatus | reverse complement strand
GGTGACCGCGCTTCTTCCATGTGGTCGGCGGGACTTGAACGCTCCGGAGAGAGGAGGTAAAGGTCTCACGGCGTCGCCCTGGTGATCCCTCTACCATGACAATGTAACACGGCCGTCCCCCGCGGTCGTCAGTCTCGGCGTGGCAACGGACACTTTCCCACAGGAGCATGTCCTTGTAGTGGAGAGGGGAGGCGAGGGGCGAGAGAGGCGGGAGGGGCGGGCGGAGCACTGGCCTAGTAACACAGAGTGCCTCGGATGAACCTCTTATCCAACAGGAGATGCCCGGCAGCCGCCACACACCTGCCCGTGCATACGAGGACAACCAGCGCCTCGCATCACCTTAATGTAATTCATCACTCCATGCCACGCCACGTCACGCAGCCATTACTCCACCACCACCACCGCCACTACCAAGGACCATCGTTTATCTACTATCTAGTGAAATCACGCGTCCGCTCAACACCTGGTGGGCTCCCGCCATAGCCTTCCCGCCCATTCCCACGTGTCGCGCTCACCTGCTGGACCAAAGCTCAGACCTACACGCCCAACCACGCCAAGCCACGCCGTGGTGCGCCGCGCCATGCCACGCCCCCGCAGGCCTACACCGCAGACCAAACCCAGCAAGCAGCAAGCTATAAATTGCACTGCTGTTTAGTGCGTCCTTGAACTGCCTCAATAATGCACGATCTACGCTTAAGCTGCCGCTGCCGTCCCCGCCGCCGCCAGCCACTCAGCGGTGGTCGCCCATGGTCACAGCGGGAGGACAAACTCTACTTCACTTTATTGAACTTGTAAATACAGGAATTACCAGCCATTCCAGCAGGCGGCGTGCTAAATAAAGTGCTTGCTGCGTGGATGGAGTCCCGCGGCTGTGAGGGAAACACGTCCCCCGGCGGCGCCTGAGAGGGGAAGGTTATAGTGGTGGTGGCTAGGCGTGTGTGAGGAAGCGTGGTCCCTAACGGCGGTGTCTGCGAGGCCTGATCGATACCTAACGTCTACAAAGCAAGACTGAGGTGTGGTCACGGCGTCACCTTCACGCATGCCGCGCACACAATGCACACCGCCAGGAGAGCACAGGCCGCGACATACACACACACACACACCAAATAAACAAGACCCCCTAAGACCTTCACCTAGGAGTATACATAGGACACGCATGCAGCCTCGCTCCCTCCCTCTCCCCCAGCAGTGCATGCATGGGAGCAGCAAAACTTCTGGGACGCGATGTAAATATTGCCACTGTGCCATTTACAAATACCACACAACTCCTACTTATTGCAAAATGTCATTACGCCTTTTTTTTTACACACACACACACACACACACACACACACACACACACACACACACACACACACACACACACACACGGATGTAAACACTGCCCACCGCTGCCCGACTTTTTCCACCCGATAACACTGGTCTAATCAATCTCCCACGCACAGATCACCCTCAAAATAACACCAGCGGCTCCCTCCTCACCGCCACGCACCTCACACCACCTCATCCACTGCCGAGGAGGAGGAAGAGGAGGAGGTAAAAATTATGCTTTGAAGGTCGCCGCTTCTTCCTCATCAGAGAGAGAGAGAGAGAGAGAGAGAGAGAGAGAGAGAGAGAGAGAGAGAGAGAGAGAGAGAGAGAGAGAGAGAGAGAGAGAGAGAGAGAGAGAGAGATGAATATGGAAAGTATAAATAATTAAACGGATAATTCTGAATATAATCAAATAAAAATCCACCACACACACACACACACACACACACACACACACACACACACACACACACACACACACACACACATACACACCGATCCTTCCTTCTTCACCTCTATCTCCTCCTCCTCCTTCTTGTCATCGTCGTCGTCTCCGCTGCACGTGATGGCGATACATCAGGGTTGGCCAACTCTACACTACACTTCTGTACACTAAACTCCTCTCTCGCGGCGCTGTTCGAGTTATTATTATCCCAAACCCAACCAACACTCGCGCCACAAATACTACTACTACTACTACTACTACTACTACTACTACTACTACTACTAAGACTACTACTTCACGCCTTCCGATACTACTCCCTACAACAAAGAGCTGTTGTATAGACGATGCTATTATAAAAATATACCTCAGCGATGCTATGACGGTGCTATTATTATTACTATTAGCTCTAACTATTGCTACTGGTACTACTGCGAATGTTTGATAGATAAGAGCGTCTGAGAGAGAGAGAGAGAGAGAGAGAGAGAGAGAGAGAGAGAGAGAGAGAGAGAGAGAGAGAGAGAGAGAGAGAGAGGCGCCAAAGTTGCAAGCCCGCGCGACACCTGCCCCGCCAGACAGCCTCCGACACCGCCTCCCTCAGACAGGCCGGTAACGATCTGCTCACCTGCCGGCCACACCTGGGAGGGAAGGTGGCGCGGGGCCGCGAGGTGCTGACTGCAGTGACGAGAAGCAGCCTGGTGGTGGTGGTGGCAAACCTAACCATGACCTCACAACGAGCAATGCGTC
>NC_059295.1:24945727-24948227 GCF_017591435.1 Portunus trituberculatus | reverse complement strand
ATGATGATGATGATGATGATGATGATGATGATGATGATGATAATAATAATGATAATAATCATGGGTCTTTTATGTTTGAAGGTCGCCACTAATTTCTAACCAAATTTTCATCAATAGTACAGTTTTTGGTGTTGAATACGAATATGACATTCATTTTCTCGAGAAATGAAAGAGTAGAGATGAGGCACATATCTGAAAAGGTTAGGTTAGGTTAGGTTAGGTAAAGTAAGGTTAGGTTAGGTTAGGTTAGGTTAGGTTAGGTTAGATTACCTCACCTCTCTTAGATAATTGTTGAAATCAATTGTAGTAGCGCGACATATCCTCAATTCGTCCTCACAGTATTTAATGCTGGAATACTCTTTTGCCCAGGAATAAATGAAGACGATGATTTTCGTCAATGGAATGGTACTGCCATCAAGCCAAGTGTTTTTTTTTTCACTGAAACTTTATCACGGCAAGCTCTCTTGTAACACATCCACGATACACTTTCGTTTGTCTTTTTAATTATCATTTGATGTTTCTTTTTACACCTTTTCTCTTTTTCTATGATATTAAAGTTCTGCAGAAATTTAACAGCGTCTTCTTCGGTCAAAATATTGGTAAATAACCACTGCAAGTTGTAGTTCACATCCATCTTGTCCACGGTCGTCTCAAACGTGCCGCGTGACACCCGACTGTGTATTGTTGCGCCCGTTAATTACTATTGCATGAATTAATGCGCGTCGCAAGGTAGTGCGCATTAAATCCTTTTTTGTGCAACTATCTTTCATTTCTCGAGAAAATGAATGTCATATTCGTATTCAACACCAAAAACTGTATTAATGATGAAAAATTTGGTTGAAAATTAGTGGCGACCTCCAAACATAAAAGATCCATAGTAATAATAATAATAATAATAATAATAATAATAATAATAATAATAATAATAATAATAATAATAATAATAATAATAATAATAACAATACAGTAATAACAATACGAGACGGCGGAGAAATGAATGACAGAGAAACTGGCTTGAGACTGGAGACAAGAGAAAGATAGTGAACCAGAGTGAAAGATAGCGTAATAGTAAACGCACCAACAATTACAACTCACTGCACACACAAACACACACACACAAAGGTCACTGACACGAAAACAGGACTGAATGAATACTGAAGAGTGCTGAATAAAATAGAGAAGTAAATAGAAGTAAAATAAATAAATAAACAAATAAATAAAAGAAAGATAAGGTAAAAGAATAAAAAAAAAAAAAAAAAAACAGGCATAACACACTGGCCTAGACCGTGACGAGACGAGACGCAACACTGAGGGAATGAAGACCACCAAAAAAAAAGGACGAAAAAAAAAGAAGAAAAAGAAATATAAAGAAAAAGACAGAGAATGAACGAGTGTTTTGTGAAATAACAGTAATAGTGAAGCAGTAATACCACAAAATTATCGAAGGAAAATGTAATCAGACTGAAGGGTTTAATGTGTGTGTGGAGAGGGAGAGGGAGAGAGAGAGAGAGAGAGAGAGAGAGAGAGAGAGAGAGAGAGAGAGAGAGAGAGAGAGAGATTATGTAACTTGAATAAATGCTAAGGGAAAACGCAAAGGTGAGGGAATAAGTTAAAGTTGTGAAAATGGACTATGGAAAGTAGACAGACAAGCGGCACATAGTCAGTCAGTCAGTCTCAGTCTCTCTCTCTCTCTCTCTCTCTCTCTCTCTCTCTCTCTCTCTCTCTCTCTTCATTGACAAAACACGTGCGTTTATATCACTTCACATATTCTCTCTCTCTCTCTCTCTCTCTCTCTCTCTCTCTCTCTCATTCAAGAAGCACAATAGAGCGAGCGATCCCTTCCCTTCAATGGCAGTTTCCTTCACTTCACTCTATGGCAGTTAATATGTAAATAGAGAGCAGTAACGTAACTAAGCCAATACTACCACTCTCATCTTTGTTCTCATTTCTAACTATTGTTTTGATGAGCGTTAACTCCTTCAGTACTGGAGCGTATTTCTACTTTGAGGTTTGGTTATGATTTTATTGACATTAAGAAGGGTGTATGGAGGTTAGAAGATTAAAGGCCTCAGTTTCCACAATTTTAATCCCCCACATAAGCTTCTGAAGCTGTATAAAATCAACAAATAATAAACAGATGGATGAGAAAATGCGTCATGGTCCTGAAGGGGTTAAGTTATTGTATGTATGTGTATATGTATAGCAAATGAAGAACTTCCGACAGTACAGCAAAGTGTGTGTGTGTGTGTGTGTGTGTGTGTGTGTGTGTGTGTGTGTGTGTGTGTGTGTGTGTGTGTGTGTGACCGTATACTTCCAAGTATAATTAAAAGCATTCCTACAAGTGTATGCGAACATGTACTCGAGATAACCCCTTGAATACCAACACGCGTTTCCATACTTATTCTGTTCACTATTTGGTGATTTTATACAGCTTCAAAAACTTATGTTGGGCATTGGAATAATGGAAGAGTTTGGTCATTAATCTTCTGACCTCCATAAA
>NC_059295.1:24933227-24940727 GCF_017591435.1 Portunus trituberculatus | reverse complement strand
TGTGTGTGTGTCACAAGGTCGTCTGCTGGTCACCCAGCAAGCCTTCCCCATTACGGAGTGAGCTCAGAGCTCATAATAGGGAAGAAGGCCAGCCAAGGCCAAAAAAAAGAAAGTTAGAAAAAGGCCCACTTGAGCGCTGGCTCTCCAAAGAGTTCAAAAAGTGCCAAAACCGTCAGCCAGAATTAGGGGAGCAAATGCCTCGATACCTCCCTCTTAAAAGCAGACAAGTTGTAGGAATTCGGAAATACAGATGCAGGGAGGGAGTTCCAGAGTTTACCTGTGAAAGGGATGAATGATTGAGCGTACTGGTTAACTCTTGCATTAGAGAGTTGGACAGAATAGGGATGAGAGGAAGAAGAAAGCCTTGTGCAGCGTGGCCGCAGGAGGAGGGGAGGCATGCAGTTAGCAAGATCAGTAGAACAGTTACCATGAAAATAGCGATAAAATATAGAAAGGGATGCAACATTTCGGCGGTGAGAAAGAGACTGAAGACAGTTAGTCAGAGGAGGGAGTTGATGAGACGAAGAGCTGATTCCACCCTATCAAGCAAAGCTGTGTGACTGGAACCCCCAAACATGCGAAGAGTACTCCATACAGGGACGGATAAGGCCCTTATACAGAGTAAGCAGTTGGAGGGGCGAGAAAACTGTCGGAGACGCCTCAGAACACCTAATTTCATAGAAGCTGTTTTAGCAAGAGATGAGATGTGAAGTTTCCAGTTAAGATTATGAGCAAAGGACAGACCGAGGATATTCATTGTGGAAGAGGGAGACAGTTGAGTGTCATTGAAGAAGAGGGGATAGTTGTCTGGAAGGTTGTGTCGAGTTGATAGATGGAGGAATTGAGTTTTGAGGCATTGAAAACTACTAGATTTTCTCTGCCCCAATCGGAAATCTTAGAAAGATCGGAAGTCAGGCGTTCCGTGGCGTCCCCGCGTGATCTGTTGATTTCCTGAAGGGTTGGACGTCTCTGAAAGAACGTGGAAAGATGTAGGATGGTATCATCAGCGTAGGAGTGGATAGGGCAAGAAGTTTGGTTAAGAAGGTCATTAATGAATAATAGAAAGAGAGTGGGTGACAGGACAGAACCCTGAGGAACACCACTATTAATAGGTTTAGGAGAAGAACAGTAGCCGTCTACCACAGCAGCAATAGAGCGGTCGGAAAGGAAACTTGAGATAAAGTTGCAGAGAGAAGGATAGAAGCCGTAGGAGGACAGTGTGTGTAATTCACTGTTTGATCTGCTGCAGTCTATGACGAGACAGCCAGACGTTACCCTACGGAACGAGCTCAGAGCTCATTATTTCCGATCTTGGGATAGGTCTGAGATCAGGCACACACCACACACCGGGACAACAAGGTCACAACTCCTCGATTTACATCCCGTACCTACTCACTGCTAGGTGAACAGGGGCTACACGTGAAAGGAGACACACCCAAATATCTCCACCCGGCCGGGGAATCGAACCCCGGTCATCTGGCTTGTGAAGCCAGCGCTCTAACCACTAAGCTACCGGGCCGTGTGTGTGTGTGTGTGTGTGTGTGTGTGTGTGTGTGTGTGTGTGTGTGTGTGTGTGTGTGTGTGTGTGTGTTACAAGAAACCAATAACGTTTTACGCCACATCTTCAACGGTAAGCACAAGACAACACAAAATACACACACCTAACATACATCAATCTACTTTTCATTTATTTCATCTTGTATAAAAATATTACAAAGTTGACGAGCCTGAATCCCCCTTACCGAATCTCAGCTGCCTCCCACATAGCTTGTTATGGGTGTA
Organism: Portunus trituberculatus; assembly: GCF_017591435.1. Taxonomy (NCBI): domain Eukaryota; kingdom Metazoa; phylum Arthropoda; class Malacostraca; order Decapoda; family Portunidae; genus Portunus; species Portunus trituberculatus. Next base: position 24,938,945 of record NC_059295.1, on the reverse strand, counting down.
CTGTATTCCCCATGAGAATATAAACTGATAAATGAATAAACGAACAAAATAAAGTCGAGAAACTGTCATTTCATAAACATTGGAGGTGTAACAATAATAACTACACGCATAACTAACAGCATAAGCTCAACATTAGGTAGTAACAACAATAACTGAGAGAGAGAGAGAGAGAGAGAGAGAGAGAGAGAGAGAGAGAGAGAGAGAGAGAGAGAGAGAGAGAGAGAGATGGGTGGGGGGAGTCTGGTTCACCCCCGATTAGCAAAGGTCTGGGTTACGGAGACGGGAAGCTGCATCACCTAACTGGACGGTGCAATGAAGTGTTTGGGGCTGAAATGTCACTCTTCAGCCAGCGCCTGCCCGCCCGCCCGCCCGCCTTCCCGCCTGCCTGCCTGCCTGCCTGCCTGCCTGCTCGATCGCCCGCCCGCCCGCCCGCTACTGCTACACTGCTGCCTCTTATTCCACGCACGTCACTAACGACAACGTAAAACTCCAATGCTTCTCAATTCAACACAATGTCTCTTGGTTTGTATTTTTTTTTTTTTTTTTTTTAATATGTGAAGCGGTGATGAACTTTGTCTGTCTTTACTTGTATAAAAAAAAAAAGTGATTGTTTGTGTTTGTTTTATGCAGTGACTCTTTACACCAAAAATAGATATACATAGGTCCGTATTCAGAAACGCTTTGCTCTCTCACCACGACTATTTTCCAAGGCCACAAAGATGACTAGTGGGGTTTTCAACAGTACTTCTCTTGTTAAAAATGCAGAAATCTTGTCACTCTATCTCTAGAAACGTAAAAACATCTTTAAAAACTTGCGTAAATTTAAATATAGCCTTTTTCAAATAGTGGAGATGAAGCGGAGAAATGTTTGAGAATACGAGCCATAGGAGGAAGTGTGTGTGTGTGTCATCTGTTTATCTATATTTGTGCGCGCATGTCACCCGTTTCACTGCTACGGCAACATGTACGTTTATAATATTCAAATCTATTGTTTTTGTGCATTTGACTTACATACTACAGACTTGTATAGTGTTCGGCGATCAGTTGTTTCTGGTTTACTTTATTTTATTTTGTTACATTATTTTTTTTTATGTTTGACTATTGATTCACATTCTTTTTTAAGAGAACAAAAAATAAACAGAATTGGACAAAGGCCCGCTTCATTAACCCCTTCAGTGCTATGACTCGTTTGCATATTCATTCTACTTACTATTTGGCGATTCTATACAGCTTCAGAAACTTGTGGAGGGGATCAAAATAATGAAAATGTGGCCATCAATCTCTTGACCTCCACTGACCCTTCCTAATGTCAATAAAATCGTCTTACCATTTCCATAAAATCAAGGTAAAAATACGTTCCATTACTGAAGGGATTAAAATATCGTCCCTTCCCCAACAAGGAAAGAAAAATGAAAATCCGGAAGGAAGATAATGTGTAGGTACAGTACGAAGCGCCGAATTCAGAAACGCTTTCCCTCTCACCGCGACCATTTTCAAAGAACACAGAGACGATTAGCCGAGTTCTAAGAGTATTTGTCCTGTTGATAATGCAGAAAACTTGTCAGCATGTCACTAAAATTACAGAAAAAATCCTTAAAAACCTGTGTCACTTCAACTAGGACCCTTTGAAAATAGTGAAGGTGGTGTGAGGCGCGGAAGTGTTTCAGAATATGGGCCCAACTAAACCTTACAAGATCCGCACTTTTGCCGCCAAATGACCACTCAATTGCAACCGCATGCAAAAATACAAATCCACACCAATTTTTCTTTTCCTTTCTTCTTTTCTCACTGCTATTTCTGTTAAGCACGAGTCGTAGTCGTCTACCGCCATTTAACCCACACAATATCAATCTCCCACATCACCCCACCTCCCTTTCACAATCATCCCAAACCCACACTACACCAGTTCTCTTCACACAATATATACCGAGTGTTTTCCCACCATACGTATGTACATCTAAACACTAATAAAATCTCGTAGTTAGACATAGCGTACAACGGGGTTATTTGGGACATTTTTTTGGTAATTGTGGGATAATGAACAAATTATGTGAAAATAAACATTTTATTCCTTTGGATTACAAATTATAGGACTAGCTAACCTGGCAAAACTTTTCAAAATGAAAGGAATATTTTCTATATTTTTTTCAATTTTTTAATGCCTGTCTCGAATTACCCCTTACTTTGGGGTAAATCTGGGCGGGTACCTGTATAACAGAAAAAAACATAATACAAATCATCTTTTCATAGACCAAATTAATATATATAAGATGTTTAGAGAAAAATATATACCCCCCCCCACACACACACACAGTAATAACACACACACACACACACACACACACACACACACACACACACACAGTAATAACAAATGGTGTCAAGAGTGGGATTCACATTGATGGCAGCGGTGGGTCCATACATACATACATACATACATACATACATACATACACACACACACACACACACACACACACACACACACACACACACACACACACACACCAAACACAAATTAACGCATCAGCAGTTTGCCAAAGCAGTTTTCAAATTAATGAATGCCTTTGTTAACCACTGGTTTCTCTAATTTAAGCACAATGTCATCAGAATGGGCTTCATATTTATCTTTGTTTTCTGGATACTTGAAGGCTACAAAGCCTTGCACTACCTTGTTCTACGGCTGTAGGAATCATATAACATTGAATTAAGCATAAAAGTTGTGTTACTGTAGAGTTCATATTCAAAATATACTAACAAATCTAAGGAAAGCACTTTTACGTAATCCTGTCCCAAATTACCCCGTGTCTAATGTGCGGTATTTCTAGCAAAATCCTATTGGCTCAGATCCATAAAACATATCTGCAAACTTACCTCATAGGACAAGGATTCTGGCCTCAAAGTTTCAGGTGTGCAGCTATATTAGAAGTAGTGTAGAAGAACTGAAGTGTTTCCTTCATGCAGAGGATGGGATTAAAGGTCCTGATTTAAAGGGCAGCCTTTGGAAGGACATTTAAATTTTGCCAAATTTTGATTAAAGAAAAAATGTTGAGAATTTTGTATACTACCCTCTACAGATCCTAAAGTAAAGGTTTTAAGGATTTAAGAACATCATATTAACTCTGTAATGAAATTAAATCATTTGTCCCAAATTAGCCCGAATGTCCCAAATTACCCCGTCGTACGGTACATATTCTAGTTACACTCTCGCAAAGACATTCCTATTCCAGTCACTCTCTCGTAAAAGACATTCGTACTCCAGTCACTCTCTCGTAAAAGACATTCCTATTCCAATTACTCTCTCGCAAAAGACATTCCTATTCCAATTACTCTCTCGCAAAGACATTCCTATTCCAGTTACTCTGTGGAGAAGGCAAGTGCATGCATAGTATTGGGCAGTACAGTACATACCTTGAGTTTCTTGAGGTATCCACTCTTAACAACATCCTCATTGTTGCTGCCATGTCCAGCATTACGGATTCTGTTCTGCATCATCTTGAGTGACGAGGTCAGGTCAGCTGGCTTGGCAGGGTGAAGTGAAGCAGAGGTGGTGAAGGAGGAGGAGGCGGTGCTGTCCCTTTAGTGTGGGCGTGTTGCGTCACAGACTCTCGGTACGCAAAACAGATATTTTCTCGTTTTATTTACGTATTGATTACTTTGTTTTGTTTTGTTTCTTTCAGATCACCCGGAATCAAGTGGAAGACTAGCAAATGACCTTCTTAAGCACTGTATTTAGTAAAGCAGTTTCCTTTGCTTTGCAGGTTTTCGCTTCAGGAATTAAAGAGGCCCACGCAAAACCAACTTAACGTAATGACTTAGAAATTAATGATATGGTAACACTGCACAGGTACACATCCAAATAAACTTTCTCTTCCTGCAGCGGGTTAACAACATATACATACATGTACATAAATATATATATATATATATATATATATATATATATATATATATATATATATATATATATATATATATATATATATATATATATATATATGTGTGTGTGTGTGTGTGTGTGTGTGTGTGTGTGTGTGTGTGTGTGTGTGTGTAGGTAATGCTGTCGTTTAAAGACTTGTCAACCGGGATCTCAATAGTTCAAGGCAGGAGTTTTTTTTTCATTTATATTAAAATATTAAAAGTAGATATTTTCACAAACAACAACAATAACAACAATTACTGTGTATCACTTTTCACGTGCAATAACCACACTCTGAATCTTACACCGGTACACAATCACAATGAACATTCGGTACCTCAATTTTCAACTGCATTCATCATTTTCAACAGTCCATCTTCAGAAACATTAGTCTCACCTACTTGTATGTCGGTCACACGTGCACAGCGGCGCAGGGCTGAGGTGGTTTCCAGACAAGTGAATGCCCACACCACACACCCTCAACCGCGCAAGATGACAGATGGAATTAGAGATAAACTGCAACAAGCTTTCTTTACCTTTAGCTTCAGCTGCATCACAAGTTGCCGCGGTTCAGCAAAGCTACCACTAAGTCACGGGCCCATTGTCTGTAGCAGTGTATGGGTTCTTGCACAAAATTTTGGCTTACGTTTCATGATATGGGCAATATTTTCTCTTCAGTCAATGCATGATGACATTTTTCTATTGTTCATCATTCTTAAGGCGGCGATTCACAAACCACTTCAAAGATATTAATTGCCATGGCTATTTTCACTTCCTGCAAAACAAAACAAAAATTGATAAATACATAAAACAGAATTTAGAGGTAAAATAAGTGAACACACACACACACACACTGTACTGTATATACATGATCGGGAGAATCAGAACTTCCATAGTACCCTGTGTAGTTATAGTATATCTCAAGATTCCAATAACTCATTAGTGTTCTACTTGGCAAAGGATGAACACATGGTGGAGCTATGGCCTATATACTGCACAGTGCACACCATTCTTAAGTCAACACACATTTATCACCGACTCCGTTAACAGATTCACACCTTCACTGCTTTCAGTCTGTTACACATCTTTAATTGTCGAAGTACTACCTCTATAGTAAAGTTTAATGCATTAAGCTTCACTTTCACGTTAACTATAATACTTCATATCTTACTGGTGACAATTACCATAATCATAATATTGAACTTTTGCAAACAATAATTGCACAACTGCGAGTACATGAATCATTTTCAGAGGTCGCTGAATTCATCTCTCTCTCTCTCTCTCTCTCTCTCTCTCTCTCTCTCTCTATATATATATATATATATATATATATATATATATATATACATATAAGCCTTCTGGAAAGCGAAGGCATGAGGAGCGGGTAGTAGGAGTAGGCTACACTGCTGAAGGTCTGATATCAAAACACAACCCAATAATCAACATATTGCAAGGCTCTTACTAGAAGCACAAAAGGCAAACCCAATTTGCTTCATTCACCCTAGCTTAAATAAACTGTCTCGTGCTTCTAAAATGTGAATAAAGTATTCATTCCAAAATACATCGCCATTCACAGTCGTATCCAATATAGTGAATAACACACAAGGACTTATTAATGGTAGTATCAACTGCTGACTCGACTACAGCTTTGTTGGCGGGCGACTCATACAAGTAGATTATTTGACTTCATTCATCGGGAAGACACTGATGACGGTAGAGGAATAACAGTTCCATATCAAATAATACACTGCACCGGAAACTGCCTCACTATAGAAGTCCTCTTCGCCTGTATCACTCGC
>NC_059295.1:24923227-24928227 GCF_017591435.1 Portunus trituberculatus | reverse complement strand
TCACTGTTTGATCTGCTGCAGTCTCTGATGAGACAGCCAGACGTTACCCTACGGAACGAGCTCAGAGCTCATTGTTTCCGATCTTCGGATAGGCCTGAGACCAGGCACACACCACACACCGGGACAACAAGGTTACAACTCGATTTACATCCCGTACCTACTCACTGCTAGGTGAACAGGGGCTACACGTGAAAGGAGACACACCCAAATATCTCCACCCGGCCGGGGAATTGAACCCCGGTCCTCTGGCTTGTGAAGCCAGCGCTCTAACCACTGAACTACTGTGTGTGTGTGTGTGTGTGTGTGTGTGTATATATATATATATATATATATATATATATATATATATATATATATATATATATATATATATATATATATATATATATATATATATATATATGTGCGCGCGCGAAATGGGAATCCGCATGAATAGCAATTTTCATATTGATATAAGAAAGGCACTAGCGACTATACATTTTTAATTTATCTATGATATAGAAAACATAATTTGCTTTTTTTAATGTTCTGACTGTCTGTGATAGGGTAAAATTTTTTTTTTTTTTTTTATTGAACCAAAACCAATAAAAAAACATCCCTACCACCAAACAGTCGCGTACTGATTGTTTCCGTGGCACCTGCACTGTTAAGGAAAATATAGGAAATGGATTGCATAAAGGCCACGGGGTAGTCAGTGGAGGAAGCACAGGGAACAGTATGAAAGGAGAACCAGCAATATGGTGCTGCGTGATGAAACAGCAAGTGGCCAGAAAGCTCTGTTTTGCCAGGTGAAACACTATTAGATACCAAACACCAATTGTTCCTCACAACACGATCGATGCTTCCTTGATCTGGATGGATGCTAAGACGGCTTCTCAGCATCTTGCTTTCTAAGAATGGGAAGACGAAAGACAAGAAGGTCCTTCTGCGCACTCCCGATAGTGATGCAAGGTACGGAAGAAATGGTATCTGCTTCACGATTCTCTGTGATACGGGATGACATAGAATAGTTGTACAACGTCTACTTAAGGAACTCAATGATATGGCGAAGAATGGTATTTAGGAACTGAGAGTGGCAAAGGGACATGTCAGACAGCTAAGAAGTGGTGCATGAGCGCAACGGGTCAAGGAGAGCCGAACGAGTTAAGGTGGGATCCTCTCCTGAAAAATCAACCTTGGTACGTGTATGGATCTCGAGATCAGCGAATCTCACGTAAGGATGGATTTGTTCTTGGTGCATGAAAGGAAATGCATAGCTGGTACACTTATTCAGGATTAGGCAAACACAACATGACTTGGGTGGTATTTTCCTAGGAAGCGAAAACTTTCTCGGAATCGAAGGGGTGGCGTTGTATACCTATGAATAGGCGATTTGGTAAGATAAGGTAAGTTTTGACCTCGGCACAACGTCTATTACCATACATGCAGAAGGAAAAGGTGGCGGCGAATGGGAAGGGGGGAGATGGGAAGGAGTGGGTCACTGGAACGGAATGAAGATTGGCATACCTGGAAAAGTGTGTGTTAGGAAATGCTGCTATAGATGACTGCATTTGTGGTAACATGTCTGCCTGCGAGACAATGAGAATATGCCTCAGTGTTAATAGTAACATAAAAGAGTAAGCTTAATACTGTACACTGAGACAATGAGAATATGCCTCAGTGTTAATAGTAACATAAAAGAGTAAGCTTAATACTGTACACTCTTTCGATGTTATCGTAATAAGGTTTGATCTGATGATTCCGTTGTATAACCATCTATTTTTCAAACAAAACTTTTGCACCTATACAGGATAACACAAATCTTCACAGTCTTCTTCAAGTCTTTCTTCGCCGTTGTGTTTCTTGTATGTTTTTTTTTTTTTTTTTCATCGGACAAATATTCATTTCATTTCTAGTCTATATTTAATTTTCAAATTAATAATCTTTCTATATCAAAGATATTTGTCCTACCTAGGAGCTAATATCAACATAACTTTACTAATATAATCCAAAACTAATTAACAATTATATACGTATAACAGAAACAGCTAGGACTGCTTCGGTAGGTACCTAGTACAAGACTCGGGCAAAATTAAACATTCTTTTCTTTTTCAGAATGTCTCTCCAGTGGTTTGCTTAACGAAAAAAATCCCACTCCACCTCTAACTATCGGAAGTGGCATCACACTGCGTCTCAAACCTCAAAATGCAGTGAAGCAGCTTATTATTCACGCAGCCCTGGAGGATGATAACGAACAAGAAGTGTATGAGTTAGGGATCACAGAAAACATGCAAGTTGTGTGGGGAGATATGGAGGTTACATTGAAGGATTCTAAAACGCGCAACAATGTGTTTAAGGTAGAGAGAGAGAGAGAGAGAGAGAGAGAGAGAGAGAGAGAGAGAGAGAGAGAGTAATGCTTGACTTTTTTTTTGTATGAAAAAAAAAATAAATAAATAAAAAAAAAATTGCGGCCAGAGTGACTGTCTGCATACAACTATAATAACTGTTCCATGAAATTCAGTATTGTTTCACTAATATGTATTTTTGTTTCCTCATAGGTCCCTTGGCCACCAATACTTATAACTAACGCTTGGACAACAATATTTCTTCGTCTTCATTACCACCATTTACTTCAATTGGCACTTATTCCTCACGAAGCTATGAACAAACCTCGTGACTTTGTACACTCCCAAATCTTTGTCAAACCGGCAGCTATCACCGCCAACCTTGACAGATTTGGTGTTACAAAACTCCGCTTGAAGCGTCTCACTTCCAATATTTCCATACAGTATACTGTCAACTGTGGCCAAGGTATTCAACAATAGTATACTGATACTGACCTACGTTACATTAGCAACAACATCGACTAATAGTACTATAATAAACTTAATTGTTAATACATTTCCTTCATAAAGATGTTAGATTGAATACGCTTTTCCTGATTTGTTTATTCAGTTATAATATTAATAATAATAATAATAATAATAATAATAATAATAATAATAATTTCTACTACTACCAATAATAATAATAATAATAATAATAATAATAATAATAATAATAATAATAATAATAATAATAATAATAATAGAAATAATGATAGCTATAATAATGATATTATTATAATTATAATCATTATTATTATAATTTCTATCATATTTTAACAGAGTTCCTAGCAACAAGCTTTGCTTCAGAGTTTGGAATACTTTCTGGTGAATCATTCTGGCGCAACATGACGTGGATTTTTGTGGGAATCATGTCCGTTACTGTGGTGATTCTTATTTTAACATTTATCAAGATATGTTATGACAGAACAAAACAAAAGCCCAACAGCTTCATTCTGGCAAGATTTCAGGTATGATTCCTGTGTGTGTGTATAGTTATATTTATTGTTTACCTAATATTCTGCTCTCAATCAGTTAACTCTTTCCCATCAGTTTTCTTCCATACTTCATTTCCCACTCTATCCATACAGCTCTGCAAATATTTCCTCTACTTCTTCACTCAAGAACAGAATAAATGAGGGACGCTACAAGAGGCGGCCATCAGCCATACATATGGCGGACTGAACATATCTACCTAATTCCACCCATCATCCGCATTCATATATTTGTCTCATCTTCTTTTAAAGCTCTCTGTTGGCTTAGACCTAACAATATGATTACTCAGTCCATTCCATTCATCAACCACTCTATTAAACAACCACTTTTTTACCATTTCTTTCTTAAACCTCTAAATTTGGTTCTATCCTGGATACTGATCCTAAGAATTTTGTCTCCTTTGTTATAGTCCCTAACTCATTTAAAGACTTCTATCAGGATCCCTTTTAACCTACATCTCTCTAAGAAATACAAATCTAACAGCTTTAACCATGCTACGTAGGGAATATCCCTCATCCACTGTATCCTTTCATTCATTCTTATTTCCATCTCCTTTCCTCTTCTTATGTTTCATGTAAGCTGCATACATTTGCTACCACTGCACCCTCATCAAGTCTTCTCTCTAAACACAAATGTAAGAAAACAAAAATCAATATTACACGACCTATAAAAAAGTACAAGTATAGTTAAATGAGCATAAGTATGGCACACACACACACACACACACACAAAAAAAAAAAAAAAAAAAAAAAAAAAAAAAAGCAAGCAAGCAAAACAACGAATATCGATGAATAATAATGTGTAAACAAAATATCCTACAGGATTTATCATATAATTTTTAATTACAGAAAAATTCAAGTTACAGGTTACATAAAAATCTAGTATAATTTTTCATTTTTGTAAAATTATTTAAAAAGACTTGAGCATTGTTTTTTTTTCTTTTTTTTTTTTTTGTCACCCTATCTAGTGTATATGAAAGATCAGTAGTATACGTTTTGGAGGAAAGAAGCATACAAATCTAATTTTAGCTTCCAGTCCCTTCATAAAAAGCAGAAGAAAAGATGTTTATTATATTTCTGTTTATCAATATACAAAATTGAAATCCTCATTACTGTTTGCTGGGGAAATACAACTTAGATATGACATTGCCTTTTCTCAAAGTGGCAAGCCTGCCAGTCTCCTTGCTCCATTTCTTTCAAATACCTTTATGAAATGCAGAAAACACACTTGTTGCATCTCAAGTTTCCTTTCTGTCTGTTCATTTGCTGAAGTGGTAGATGGCCACTGTTCTTTTCCTAAATATATTGACAGCAGTGTTCCTCATGAATCTGTCCTGTAATCTAAGTTTTATTCCAGTTTTGTAATAACACATATGGCCCAGCCTTACGGAAATCAAAGTTTAGGCAATAGCATAAAATCTAAGTTAAATTTGCTACAAATTTATACCTTTATGCCAGGCTAGCAATCCCACATGAAATGGCCTAAACCATGGATGAGGAACCTTCATCCTGTTAAGGTCCACTTAAATATTTCTAATGCAGACAGAATGTGAGCCAAAAAATAAATAAATAAGTAAAAAAACAAATAAATAAAAAAATAATTCATGACTCATAATATAATGAAATAGCATTTTTGAACAGT
>NC_059295.1:24915727-24918227 GCF_017591435.1 Portunus trituberculatus | reverse complement strand
ATTCTATCATATGATGTCCGTCCTGAGGCTAAGGAACATTAGGGATTTCAGCCATTACTCATCTTCCGCTGAGTGGGCACATGAGGATAAGACGTCATTGTCTGCACTGTCGGAAGCAAATGTGGAAGGGCCAACTGTAGCAGGGTCGGCAGGTGTGACAGGGACAGCATGTCTGACTGGCTTGAAGAACGAGTAGATGGAGGACAGTTTGGTTTTTCTTGTTTTTTCATCATAGATTTCTTGATAAATCTTGACACTTTTCTTTACGTCATGAGCCATTTTGCTACTCCTGGCAGGATTTGGGTCACGTTCCTTCAGGGTTTCCAGAGCTTTTTCGATACCACCGAGACATTCTCTAAGAGTTTTGATGTCCAGGCCACGCACAGGTTCTTCTTCCTCATCTCCCTCTTCTTCTGCCTCCTGTGATGCCTTGTCTAGCTCTATAAGTTCATCATTTGAGAGAGGTTCAGCATGGCTTTCCAAAAGATCTTGAACATCATCATCATCATCAACTTCATCGAAGCCAGCTCTATGGCACAGATTTACTGTCATTTCTGATCGCACCGATATCGTCTTCAGCGAAGCCTGGGAAGTCATGCACGCATTCTGGCCATACTTTATTCCACACCAAGTTCATGGTAGACGTCTTCACTTCGTCCCAAGATGACGATGTTACCTAAGGCGTGCTTGATGTTATACGACTTCCACCATTCTCTGATAGTGAGCTTGCCAGGCCCATCTGTGCCCTTTATTAGTTGCTGCATGGTTCACTGCTTGTAGAAGGCTTTAAGTGTTTGCAATAATTATTATGAATATATTTGTGCTTACAATAGATCCTTTAATATTCCATTTATTCATCTAATTAGTAATGCATGTAAGCAATATATAATGCAGTAAAAAAAAAAAAAAAAAAAAAAAAAAAAAAAAAAGAGGGGAAGAGATAACAGGCTCCAAGGGTGGTCAAATTAAAGTCAATACTGTGAGTGGCCGGGAGGTGTGGCGTGGATGACAGGTCCCCAGCACTGGGCCCTCTCAGATTACAAGAGCGGATACCGTATCTGTGAATTTTTCTTACCGTATATTGAATTGAGGGTAATAATTTCCAAATACTGTAACTGAATTTACCGGATAAAGAACTACTGTATAACGAGGACTTACTGTATATATATATATATATATATATATATATATATATATATATATATATATATATATATATATATATATATATATATATCCAAAGGTATTTTTACCTTTTTATGAGAAAAAAGTTACCTTTTGTTGTTAACAATGCACCAAAAAATGATAATCTTGTTTTAAATGATGATGAAGCATGAATTCTTTAGAAAATGTCAATTACCTTTGTAGAAAGTCGTTTATCACAAGCATTACAACTGTAGATGTTCAGCTGTTGGTGCTTGTTCTTGATGTGACTTGTGAGGTTACTCAGGTGGAAATAATGCCTGAAAAAATGTCACTGTGTTCAATTTATATATGAGCAGAAGTAAAAAATTACACAGCTATAACAAAATATTCATTTATTTTCTTAATTCAACCAAAAAACTATTCATAATGAACCTCTCACCATGAGAAGTGTATATACTATATATATATATATATATATATATATATATATATATATATATATATATATATACAGTACCCTCCCGAGTTTAGCGCTATCCGAGTTTCGCGATCCTCGAGTTTGGCGCTTAGTCCTAAATTCTTACCATCCCGAGTTTGGCGCTGTATCGCCCCGAGTTTCGCACTGCTTTGACAAGTATCGGTCGCGTTTACTTCCGGGCGGCGTCACGTATGCTGCCCCAAGACTCCTGCAGTTGGCTGACTGAGCTGACCACGTGTGCACGCGTCCTTAGCCCTCTTCCACCAGCATCTTGATAGTTCTTATATGCAAGCTAATTAATTGTGATGTCAGGAAATAAAGGAGGCACTGCAGCATGTGGCTCGAAGAAACCTACTTCGGCAAAAGGAAGCAGGCCAGAGAGGCAGGGTAAGAAGAAAAGACTGTTAAACATGAAGGAAAAAGGCGAAGTGTTGGATAAGCTTGATGCTGGAATGGGACCTGTTGCCGTTGGAAACTTGTTCAACATTAGTGAGTCTACTGTTAGAGGAATAAGAGCGAAACGTGAGGAAATAAAACGTTTCCTGAAAGACGCTCGAGGGAGCTCTGTGATTCAAGTTGCTCACATCACGCATCCTACAAGCAAGTTGATGGTAACAACAGAACACTATTTGAAGAAATATATTGTTGACAAAAATGACCGAAATGTGTGCATATCTTCTGGTAAGGTAAGACAGAAGGCAAGAGAAATATATGCTGCAGTGGCACGTAAGTTAAACATTGACAATCCTCCACCTTTCTCTGCTAGTAATGGCTGGTTCTCAAGGTTAAAAAAAAGACACTCGTTCAAGAGGGCACGATGTCTGGGTGAAGCAGCAGACGCATCTACAGAAGAGGTGGAAAGTTTCATTGGTGTCT
>NC_059295.1:24820727-24910727 GCF_017591435.1 Portunus trituberculatus | reverse complement strand
TGAAATGGAGAGAGAGAGAGAGAGAGAGAGAGAGAGAGAGAGAGAGAGAGAGAGAGAGAGAGAGAGAGAGAGAGAGAGAGAGAGAGAGAGAGAGAGAGAGAGAGAGGTAAATGAGTAGATTTAAGCTTTGGATATGGATTGAAGGATTTCGCCTGACACTTGAAGACTCACATGCATTTAGATCATTATTAGATTCCAGTATTTTGCATTTAAAACTTTAATATTTGCTAGTAGCCCAAGTATCAATCTTGCTGTAAGATGTAATCATGTACCTGGCATATGGCATCAGCTCTGACTGTGAGAGACTACAGGCCTAATATTTATTATTTTTCTTTTTTCATTTTTTTTTTTATACAAAGATAAGATTTGATTTGATTTTTCTTTTCTTTTTCTTTTTTACCTTATGGCCCACAGTGCTTGTAGGTATACTTGAAGAGTATTGGAAGCGCTGTCCAGCTTCCACCCATTAGCAGCACAGGCCATTTTATTTTAAGTGGTACCCATATTAGGGCCCATATCACTACCCAAGTGCATCTTTGGTGTGAGGCAATTATACTTCCACCTAGAACCTGGGTATCATGGTGACATGTAGGTAACTTTAAACCACTCAATGAATGACAAAGTTTCAAGGCGGCACGTGGTGGGTTTGAACCTATGCATGGACATCTGCCCGATCCCATGCTCACCACCTCATCCACTATGCAATTTTAATTGTGTGAAAGTGTGTCTTACATCAAGGAATAACACTGTAAAGAACGCAGTGTCTTGCTCATGTTAAGATCAAGATCGCTGACTGCATGTTTTGTTCTAGTTCATGTGATGTATGGAAATTCTTCCTGACTGGTGTCATTCTAGGTCAATTACCGATAAGTATGACCTATCATATACTGTTGCTTTTTAAAGGATTTTTTTGTGGTGTAGTACCAATCATCACTTTGTTTACATGTGTGAAGATGTCTAGGGTTTGATTTTATAGCTTCTGTTGCCATAAACTGATCATCAACCACTGCCTCAATACTGAACTTCAACCTCATAGGATGCAGGCCCATCTCCTGAGACTTTTTTTTTTTTTTTTTTTTGAGAAAAGGTGCATCTTATGTAATAACAAGGTCATATGGCCACAAATAAGCAAACAATGATCCAAGCTGATTATAACAGCTATTCTCTATGGTACCCAGATCACCATTACAAAGAATCTAAAGTGCAAGCAACAACTTCCAGACCTGACATCAACTTCAAAACCATAGAAATACTACCTTAAAAAAAATCAAATAATAATGAATTAATAAATAAAAATAAAGAAATAGATCAAATGAATTATAGAATAAATAAATAAACAAATAACAATATTACTAAACATACACACACACAAAACAAGTAAATAAATTAATCAATTAATAAAAAAAAATAATAAAATAATAAAATAAGTAAATACATAAGTAAATTAATCAATTAAAAAAATATAAATAATAATAATAACAAATATACAATGAGACTTACGGAAATGGCTTGATTCCAGAGTGGATGGCAGTGTGCTTGAATAGCTGCTGCTGTTTTACAAATGACTGTCCACATTCCTCACAATCATATCTTTTCTTTTCATGGAATCTGTGCACATGTTTTCTCAGACAGTAAACATTACTGAATGACTTGTCACAGATTGCACACCTGCAACACAAGTAATAATACAAGATCTTTATTCATTTACACCCACAGAGAGAGAGAGAGAGAGAGAGAGAGAGAGAGAGAGAGAGAGAGAGAGAGAGAGAGAGAGAGAGAGAGAGAGAGAGAGAGAGAGCATAACTTGATTCCATTGGAATGCAAATTTAATAATGGAATCAGGAGCGAAGCAATTACAAGATATAGTGTTCCATCACTTTTAACACAGAACATGAACAAACCATCAATGATAGTAACTTGTACAGATAACCCATTTAGTTCTTAAGGAGACTATCCTGAAAGAGGAGAATTGCATTTCTTTTAGTACTCCACCCAGACTCAGACTCAGACTCAGACTCAGACTCAGACCCAGACCCAGCAGCCAGATTAAGATAGCCAGACAACAGTACCTAGATCCAGACCCAGATCCCAGCGGCCAGCTTGAGATAGTCAGACTACAGTACACATATATGTACAGGCAACCCCCCATTTAACGAAGGTTCACACAACGAAATTTCGCTACAACAAAGGTTTTGTTTTACTACCATCTGCTCATTTAACGAACACCAAACTCACTTTAACAAAGTTTTATCCAGGTAATTTTTTCCAAATTTGAAAGCCCCACCGTATCATGCAAGCTGACAGGCTTTTGAATACACCAGGAGCTGCTGGTATGAAGGCCTGCCTCAGGAAAAATCCTGAGACACTTGTAGAATAAAGATCAAGATCAAGCCTCTCGTGGACAACACAGGCGCTGCTGATACAAAGGCCTGACTCAGAAGAAATTCTGCGTCACCTGTAGCATCAAGATCAAGATCACACGCACCACTCACTCCCCAGTCAAAACATAACAGCGTCACCAGCAGCTCATCTTCCCTAGTTCAACTTACCACCAAAACGCCCTGCAATGTGGCCTAACGTTCCTAAGAAGACCAGGAAGTGTCTTACTCTCGAAGTGAAGCTGGGTATTATTCACAGACAAGAGAGAGGCCAGAAAACTAATAACATTGCTTACCACCATCTTGACTCCATCTACTGTCTACTATTTTCAAGTCAGAAGACTCTATTAACCCTTAACTTCCGGGGATTAAAATATTTTTTCCTGTCTAATGACGGGGAAAAATGGTACACCTAAAAATTGTCAGAACACAGTTTGAATACTGATAATTATTTTCTCTGTGTTATTCTGAATACAATGATGTACTTTCCAGCTCGATATGACGTCTGAGAGTTTAGTTATTGCCTTATCAAAGTTTCCTCCTCCGGGCACGGTGTGACCAGTCAAGAGGAAACAGCCCGGAGAGCGACGCTCTCTCTCTCTCTCTCTCTCTCTCTGTGTGTGTGTGAGAGAGAGAGAGAGAGAGAGAGAGAGAGAGAGAGAGAGAGAGAGAGAGAGAGAGAGAGAGAGAGAGAGAGTAGGGGGAGGAAGGAAGGACATATTATCACTGATTTCTGAGACACTGTGTGTGTGTGTGTGTGTGTGTGTGTGTGTGTGTGTGTGTGTGTGTGTGTGTGTGTGTGTGTGTGTGTGTCATATATCACTGATTTCTGAGACACGTGTGTGTGTGTGTGTGTGTGTGTGTGTGTGTGTGTGTGTGTGTGTGTGTGTGTGTGTGTGTGTGTGTGTGTGTGTGTGTGTGTGTGTGTGTGTGTAAGCATTCTCTCTCTCTCTCTCTCTCTCTCTCTCTCTCTGACAAGTGTGACAAGTGTTGATGTGTGTAGGCCCGCGTGTGTGACTCAGAACCACTGCTAAGTAAAAGGGTTCTGCCTTGCTCCATGGTGATTTACAATCTGACCCGATCCTTCGCTGTTATCACTGACCTTTCTACCCAGCGTCACGGAGTTGCCAAGTGTCGCCCATAAACGGGAAAACAGTTCAGTTACCTCTAAAATTAGGAGCTCTTGTGGAAACACTTGTGTGGTAAAAGATGCCAGATACTTCTACTCACCATCCGCCTCAAGAGAGCGCGCGAGAGACTTAAAATTACGCCGGAAAAATCTTGATTACTGGGACGAATCCGTCACTTGGACGTTCTGCAAAGCGTTTATATACGACCGCCGGAAGTTAAGGGTTAAGAAGGCTGGTGAGACCGCAACTTTCTTGAAAGCTAAAAGAACCATCTGAACTCGTGACTCTACAATGGATAAAATGGAAAGCCTTGTGGAAATGTGGTACATAAGTTTTTGTATGTAGGGAGGCGGTGGCATAGTGGATAAGGTGGTGAGCGTGGGATCGGGCAGGCGCCCCGCGTGAGTTGAATCCCACCACTTTGACATTTGTCGAGTGGTTTGAAGTTACCTACATATCATCATGATACCCAGGTTCTAGGTGGTTACACTCAAGATGAGCTTGGACGGTGATATGGGCCCTAGTATGGGTACCACTATAAATAAAATTGCCTGCGCCACTAATAGGCGGAAGCTGAACAGCGCTTCCCATACACTCTTCAAGTGTGCCTACAGGCGCTATAGGCCTTACCGTATTTCCCGTTTCACTCTCCCTCCCTTCATAAAGTTAAGATCATTAACATTATAAAGTTATGTATATACATATATTAGTGTACATTATAATGACTTAAATTAAATTACCTAAATGTTTTTCATAATTTTTACTTTCATTAAACCTTTCACTGTATTATGATGCACTCTCGCTTTGCTTACTCTCAATGTAAGTTCAAATCAGGGGTTAAACTTGTTATAATCGGTTCGCTTAACGAAGTTTCGCTTAACGAAGTGTTTTTAGGAACGTAACCCCTTCGTTAAGCGGGGGTTGCCTGTATATGATTTTGTTTCTGAGTCATGTTACAACCACTGATTTTGTTTGTACAGTAGCCCTGCTTAAGTCAGACTCAAATTCTACACATTCTATCATGAGTGCACTGGTAGGTATTTTTTGCACTTTGAGTACTTTTACACCACACAGCTTAAAAACTGGTGGAAATACCCCTAATAGTTCTTACATTGCCCGAGTCCAAGCCATTTGAGACATGCAATCAAGTGCATGTGCCACAACACTGCCAGTGCCAAGATCAGTGTTTAGATGGCTGATTTACCAAGTGTGTGACAGTGTCTTCCACAGCTTTCACTCCATCTGTAGCCCTTATTGTTGCTTTTGCCTTTTATAATTCCACCACAATATGATAATGATTATTGTGTCTCTTTACTAATGAAAAGAGCTGTTTTAGGTGCAATAAAAACATGTCTATGCTCCAGAAACTAGAATCACCTAAATTATCCCTAGTTTTGGACCAAAAGTATCAGTGATACCATTGAATCAATGGTGCAAGAAAAGTAATCATTAGATAATTGATAACATTATATCATTATCTCAATAAATTGTCTTGACATCACCCATGCATGTGGACCACCCTACTCCACTCTATAAAAGATACAAGCAATACATCACAGGTAACTAGTGCCACACACAATTGTTGAGTGTGAATGCCTGATGAGTAAAGCCTCTTTATCATGGTCTAAGATGATGTAATGCCATACTTCTTCTTGTCTTAAAACATTTGTCATCTGCAAGAGGATATTATTTTCATCTTAACACTTCTATTTGCATTCATAAATTATATTTTTAGCAAATAAATTTTTGTAAGGAAAAGAAAGAATACAGTACCAACTATCAATAAAAGTGGTAGCCATGACCACTAAACTATAAGTCAGTGTTATTAATATCAGTGTAGGACAGTATGAATTTATAAAAGGATTATCATATATTACTAAACATGCTTCAACAGCAACACAATAAAAGAATATATAAAAAAAAAAATAAATAAATAAATAAAAATAAAAAAAAATCTTACTTGAGCTTTTCTTCTGTTTCTTTGTCTTGATGTACAGTTTCCAAGTGCCTTTTGAGGTGCTGCTGACGAGCATATGACCTTGAGCAGCTCTCATCAGGACACACGTAAGGCCGCTGCAAATTTACAAACCAATAAATGTATAGGGTCAAATAATAAGTAGCTACCTACATTATATATAGTGTGGTGAAGCATGTCTCATAAATGCTTTGAGATGGGATTTTCTTATCGTCTGTACTATATGTACATATATTAAAAAATCAATACGCAAAAACACTAATGATAGGAAGAGAAAGTATGTAATACCAAGTTAATGAAAAGAATTAAACATTATAAAAAGAAGAACAAATGCATAACAAATAAATCACTAATAGGCATCATCACTGAGCCAGGCAGAGAGGTTGAAGACTGGAGTCAATAAAAGAAGGGAACAAATGAGAATACACTTAACTTGTCTTATTTAAAAGGATGAGAGGAATGTTATGAACTGATGGTGACAAATGACACTGAATGATCCTTTCATATGTTGGAGGAGATGAAAGGAGCTAATCAGTTGGATTTTATGTAAAAAAACAAACCAGGTAGTATGTACTTGCCTTTTTCTGAGCCCTTATCCAGCCTCTTGGTTTATTCTCCTTTTATCATTACAGATTGGCTATCTTATTATGATTAAATAAATAACTTCACTTCAAAGTATTTCACTCACACAACAAAAGTCTCATAGCTAAATCTGAAGGTTTTACAAAAATTTTGGCACAACATAACACTTACTTCACCAGTATGGGTACGAATATGCTGGGCAAGACGGAATGGCCTGCTGAAAAACTTATCACAGCCTTCATATGTACAAACATGAACTACTAAACTACTGCTTGAGGAGGTACTTCTTAAGCTCTGACAACCAACAGTCTCTGCAGATATGTTACTCTCACTGTCCAATTTCTCATCATCACTAAAAGAGATTATGTCCACATTTTCATTTTCAGTGTTTGTATTCACCAAAGATTCTCTTGTTCCACTGGTTTCTAGATCAATTTCTACATTTTCTTCACAGTCCTGTTTCTGAAAATAAGTTTCTAATTAATTCAATACATATACCAAAGTCACATAGCTCCACATCCCCCCACCCTCTCTCTCTCTCTCTCTCTCAAAAGAAAGGAAAAAAAAAATCAGCTCACTTTTCCCAGCATTAACCTTCATATCTCATCTGATGCAAAAATGATACAATTGATCCACCATTGGTCAGGTGTTTTTTGTCCTCATGCTCCTGTTTTGTAAGCACTACAGTAATTCTTCCATGTAGTGAAGCAGTCTGTCCTACTATTCCTTTTGCAGCCATTGCATCGACATTTCCTAGCAGAACAGTACATCAAACCTCACTTTTGTCATTTACGTGTTGGGGAGGGAGAGAGAGAGAGAGAGAGAGAGAGAGAGAGAGAGAGAGAGAGAGAGAGAGAGAGAGAGAGAGAGAGAGAGAGAGAGAGAGAATTATTTCAAGCCCAATCTTTCAATCTTATTTCACAGAACTGTTTCACTTATAAATGACCAATTATAAGTGAGTGTGTGTGTGTGTGTGTGTGTATTTACCTATTTGTGTATTACAGGGCACGAGCTAAGCTCTCTGTGTCCTGTCTCCTTGCCCATTCCTGTCATATCTTTCTTTCATCTGATTGACACACACCGCACCAACGACATCACTGCTCAGTTTATTCCACTTATCAATACTATGATGCGGGAAACTGTATTTTCTCACGTCATTTAGACAGATGTCTTTTATTAGTTTTTTTCCATGTCCTCGGAGATGATTACTTGTGGTCACCTTTATCAACTCTGTCCAATATGTCAATCTTGTTCACCAATTTATACATAGTTATCATGTCTCCTCTTGTTCTTCTCTTTTCTAATGTGGTCAGCCCCAGTTTCTTCAGTCTTTCCTCATAGTCTAACTCCCTGAGTCCTGGTACCATCCTTGTTGCCAGCCTCTGTATCCTTTCCACCTTCTTCACATTTTTCTTCATATGCGGTGACCAGACACAAGCTGCATATTCTAACTGGGGTCTTATTAAGGTACATAATATGTTCATCATTCCTTCATCTAGGTAGTGGAATGCAAGGCCAATATTTTGAAGCATGTTATATGTTTTCCAAAAAATCTTGTTAATGTGTTTCTCCGGTGACAAAGTGTTTTGCACGGTTACTCCTAAGTCTTTCTCCTCATTGGTCTCTTTAATTTTCTCATCACCCAGCCTGTAATCCCTGTTTGGTCTGTATCTACTTCTTCTTCTTAGGTAATCCATATATTCTAGCCTCTTAGACAGAAATCCATCTATATTCATGTAAGTCACTTGTATTCCATTCCTAGTCTAGTGTGTGTGTGTGTGTGTGTGTGTGTGTGTGTGTGTGTGTGTGTGTGTGTGTGTGTGTGTGTGTGTGTGTGTGTTGTTCACCTGTACCCCCCAAATGGCTGAGTTCGTCACTGTTTCCATGTCTCCATTTATCCAATTTTTCTTTAAAGTTGTGCAAATAATGTGTTGTAACAACTTTATCACTTAATGCATTCTACTTTTCCACCGTTCTATGTGGAAAAAAGCATTTATCAATATCCTTCACACACTGCCTGGATCCATTCTAATCTTCTTTTATCCTTTTAGACCTCGGAGACCACACCACAGCTGCATATTGGATGTATCATGCTTATGATAATTTTTTCTTCATACCTTTGTCCATGAATTGAAATATTAGTCAACAATTTATATGATAATCCAAATATCTTGTTTATGTGTTTTTCGGGATTCAGATTTTCCTGTATAATCCATGTGTGTGTGTGTGTGTGTGTGTGTGTGTGTGTGTGTGTGTGTGTGTGTGTGTGTGTGTGTGTGTGTGTGTGTGTGTGTGTGCGCACGTCTGTGTGTGTGTATTTACCTAGTTGTAGTTTTACAGGGCCTGGGCTTTATGCTTGTGTGGCCCCGTCTCCATATCTACACTTATCCAATTTTTCTTTAAAACTATGCACACTCGTTGCTGACACCACTTCCTCACTCAAACTGTTCCAAGTCTCAACACATCTTTGCGGAAACTAAATTTTTAACATCTCTCAGACATCTTCCTTCCTTCAGTTTCTTACTATGCGATCTTGTGCTTCTAAAGTCATATTCTTCTCTCAGGATCAGTTTCTCATTATCCACTTCATCCATTCCGTTAATCAATTTATAAACTTGTATCAGATCCCTCTCTCTTCTCTGTTCCAAGGTTGGTAGATCCATAGCCTTTAGTCTCTCCTCATATGTCATCCCTTTAAATTCTGGAACCATTCTTGTAGCCATTTTTGTAGTCTCTAATTTTCTTATGTGTTTCTTTTATGGAGTCCACACAACTCCTGCATATTCCAATCTAGGTCTTATTTTAGTACTTATCAATTTCTTCATCATTTCTTTGTCCATATAGTGAAATGCTACTCCAATATTCCTTAGCAAATTATATGTCTCTCTGAAAATTCTATCAATATGGCTTACTGGTTGATTATTTTCTTCCATTGTCACTCCCAAGTCCTTTTCCTTTTTTACTTTTTCTAGTTCTACTCCATCTCCCATCTTATAGATTCCCACTGGTCGTCTTTCACTTTTTCCCATTTCCATGACATGGCTTTTGTCCACATTGAATTCCATCTCCCATTTTTACTCCATTTCCAGATCTTGTTTAAGTCTTCCTGTAGTATTTCACAATCCTCTTTTTGTTTAATGACTCTGCACAGTTTTGCATCGTCTGCAAACAGATTTATGTAGCTGTTCACTCCCTCTGGCATGTCATTTATATATATGAGAAAAAGTATTGGTGCCAATACTGACCCCTGTGGCACTCCGCTGTCTACTGTTCTCCACTTGGACTTCATATCTTTAACTATCGTCCTTATTTCTCTCCCCCTTAAGTAATTCTTCATCCATCTCAATGTGCTTCCTTTTAAGCCACCCTTCTCCTCTAACTTCCATAGTAATCTTTCATGTGGCACTTTATCAAAAGCCTTTTTTAAATCTAAATAAATACAGTCAACCCATCCCTCTCTCTCTTGTACTTTATCAACTATTCTAGAGTAGAAACTCAATAAATTTGTTACACACATGACCGACCTTTTCTAAAACCAAATTGGCTATTTGATAATAATTTGTTGTCTTCAAGAAACTCAATCTGCAACATTGCTTCTTTATTACTTTTCACACATCTTGCATATTACACTAGTTAGTGATACCGGTCTGTAATTTAAAGGTTCTTCCTTCCTTCCGCTCTTATATATGGGAACCACCTCAGCTCTTTTCCACTGGCACTGTTCCATTTTCTATTGAGCATTTTATGATGTTGTATATAGGACTTGCTAGTTCTTCCCTACATTCTTTCAGTATTCTGCCTGAGACTTCATCCGGTCCCATTGCCTTTTCCTCATCCAATTCCGTCATCAACTTTTTATTTCAAGCTTGGTTACTTTAATCTCTTTCATATAGACAGTCTCTCTATTACCCTGTGGTCTTTCAAATTTGGATTCCTTAGTAAAGACCTCATGAAATTTACTATTTAACAGTTCTGCCATACTTTTGGGTCTTCCACCATTCCGTTCTCTCCTTTTAACCTTTCTATTGTTTCTTTTTGTCTTATTTTTCCATTTATGAATCTGTAGAACAATTTTGGTTGTTCCTTACATTTTTCGACAATGTCCTTTTCATAGTTCTTTCTTCTTCCTTTCTCACCTTAGCATATTCATTTCTTGCTGTTTTGAAGTTTTCCTTATTTTCTGGATTTCTGTTTCTTCCACCTTTTCCATGCTCCATCTCTTTTCTCCTTTGCCCTAGCACATCTTGCATTAAACCAATCTTTCTTTCCTTCTTCTTTAGGTCTATATTTTGGGACATATTCCTGACTCCTGTTTTGTATATTTCCAAAAATAAGTTATATTTCTCTTGAACCGTTAATGAGTTTTCCATCTCCTCCCAGTTTACGTTTTAAAATAGTTCTTGAGATTCTCAATATCAGCCTTTCTGTAATTTAATCGGTCTCCTTTGTATGATTCATCTCTATCTTCCTTTCCTTCTTCTATATCCATTTCTAATATTACATGGTCACTCTTTCCCAATGGGCACTTATATCTTATATCATCGTTCATTTGTATATCCCTTGTAAAACTAGGTCCAATCTTGCCGGCTCATCGTTTCCTCTGAATCTTGTGTTTTCCTTTACTCTTTGGACCATCAAATTATCTATCATTAGGTTCAGGAATCTATCTCCCAGGCATCTTCCCCATACCACTTTCATAATTTTCCCAGTCCACCTCCTTACAGTTGAAATCTCTACTAATATCACTTTTCTCCTTTCTTTAATGATTCTTGTAAGACTCCTTATTGTGTCATCTATCATGTCTTTATATTCTTGATTGGTCCATGAATTTGTTTTGGTGGCACATATGTTCCAATGATTGTTAACTCCTTTTATTAATATGCATCTTAACATACAGTATTTCTGATTTTCCTTCCCCAAACTCCACTTGATTTACCACTATCTCCTTCCTTAACATCATCATGACTCCTCCTCCTCCTTTACCCACTCTGTCTCTCCTCCATATATTATACCTTTTATCTATGTCTATTTTATTGCCTCATTTAACTTTGTTTCCACCAGGCATACAATATCTGGTTCTTCTTTCTTTATGTAATCTCTTAATTCTAATTTACTAGATAAAATCCCATCTATGTTTGTATACATCATTTTTAATCTCTTGTTCTTATCATTTTTAGTTAAACTTGCTCCATTTTTTCTCTTCCTTCTCTTTTATATACCATTTCCTTATCCTGTCTCCTATAATTCTCCAAAAAAATGCCTTCTTCTCCTCCTCTGACCTTTCATTATTTTTTTCTCTTGCTTCTGCCACCAGTTCATTGTGTCTCTTCCTTTCCTCCTCGTTTCTATTTTTCTTTATATATATATATATATATATATATATATATATATATATATATATATATATATATATATATATATATATATATATATCTTTGCAACCTTCTGTTTCTCTGAGTTTTGTTTTTCTATATAGTATTTCTTCTGTTGCTGCTTGTGATTTTAGTAATATCTTAATTGGTCTCACTGTTCCTTCTTGATATGGTCCCATTCTATGGATTTCTTCTACTTCCTCTTCTAAGTTCTGTCTATCCTCGTCATTTAGATGTTTTAGTAGGTCTTTTATTGATTTCATTTCGTCTTTTTCCCTTCTTGGTCTATATTTAACATTTTTTTTCTTTCAGGCCAAAAATAATTACACTTTTTTTTACACAATTTCTTACTAAATTTTCTTTTTTCTTCAGGACTCCTATCATTTTGTTTGTCATATTTTCATCTCTTTCTTTTAACTGTTTTTGAAATACTTCCTGAAATGATTCCTTGTCTTTCTTACCTTGGATTCTCCATGCCTGTACTTCTTTTTTAATCACGTCTTGTACTCTTTCCTCTTCTTTGTTAACTAGATCTTTCAGCTTTTCTTTTTCTTTCTCGGCTTTACCGAGTCCTTCTTCCACAAATTTCTTGTAGTTAGCTACTTCCTCTTTTAATTCTTCATTTTCTGTTCTTAGCCTAGTTTCATTTTCTTCCACTCTTATCCTTTTTTTTCAATTGTGTGTGTGTGTGTGTGTGTGTGTGTGTGTGTGTGTGTGTGTGTGTGTATTTACCTATTTGTGATTACAGGGCCTGAGCCGTAGCTCTCTATGTCCACACTTGTCCAATTTTTCCTTCATTTGACTGACACTCGCCACACACACCACATCCACGCTCAGTTTGTTCCATGCATCAATGCTCCGATACGAGAAGCTATGCTTCTTGATACCGCTCGTGCAGGAGTCCTTCAGTATTTTCTTTGGGTGTCCTCTTAGTAATTACTGGATGCCATCGTGATCAGGTTCTCCCTATCCAATATGTCCACTCCATGTACTATTTTGAACATTGTTATCATGACTCCTCCTCCTCTTTTGCCCACTCTGTGTGTGTTTGTGTGTGTGTAATTCACCTTGGTCACCTGCTCGTCACCCAGCCAGTCTTCCCCATTACGGAGCAAGCTCAGAGCTCATAGACCGATCTTCGGGTAGGACTGAGACCACATCAACACACAACACACACACTGGAAAAGCAAGGCCACAACCCCTCGAGTTACATCCCGTACCTATTTACTGCAAGGTGAACAGAGGCCACACATTAAGAGGCTTGCCCATTTGCCTAGCCGCTTACCATGTGTGTGTGTGTGTGTGTGTGTGTGTGTGTGTGTGTGTGTGTGTGTGTGTGTGTGTGTGTGTGTGTGTGTGTGTGTGTGTGTAAAAACTTTAAACTTTAAAATGTCAAGTTTCATTCTGTGTTTATACCTTGTAAAGATTTAGGAGTTTTGGTATATTTCCTCTCTCGATCATAAGGTCTTCCATCCTTTTGTTAGAAGTCTTTGGAACGCAGCATATACATTAGCTGAAACTGAAGCTGAAGACAGGCTTGCTTACTGCATACACAATATGTGAAGCTTCTGCATAAACCTGTGAAACAAAGAAAAAAAAAAAAAAATTATATACTGTTATATATATATATATATATATATATATATATATATATATATATATATATATATATATATATATATATATATATATACACACACACACACACACACACACAGAGAGAGAGAGAGAGAGAGAGAGAGAGAGAGAGAGAGAGAGAGAGAGAGAGAGAGAGAGAGAGAGAGAGAGAGAGAGAGAGAGAGAGAGAGAGAGAGAGAGAGAGAGAGAGAGAGAGAGACATTGTGTCACCACCATTCTTGAGGTCACCACTCACAGGCTGGCTGTCACACACCAACAATTTGTCTATGATGTGACTGAATGTGTATTAGAAAACTGTGTAGTGCTTGCAGAATATTGTCTGGTATGTGCTTGGTTGCTTGTGGAGAGCTCAAATAAACAACTGTGTGCCAAACTGCTGTATATTATAAAAATACTGGTAAATGCAGGAAAAAGCCCAGTCATGAACGTCAACCCCCAAGGCATCCAGGGAACAGGGGGTTGATTGAACTAGGAGCAAGCAAGGCACACCAGAGACAGTTAGTGGAACAATGAGGGCAGTGTCAGAAGCAGGACACTTGTACATGACTGCCACAACCCTATTGCACACTTTATGGATTAAAGGGGATGCCACATTTGACATTCAGTAAACAGAGTAAACAATAAAAATAGCAAATGTT
Source organism: Portunus trituberculatus (assembly GCF_017591435.1). Classification (NCBI taxonomy): domain Eukaryota; kingdom Metazoa; phylum Arthropoda; class Malacostraca; order Decapoda; family Portunidae; genus Portunus; species Portunus trituberculatus. The sequence goes on along the minus strand of NC_059295.1, from coordinate 24,897,014 downwards.
TGGATTGACTACAGGTAAGTAAGGCTCCAACAAATTGTGTGCCACCTATCAATATGTCTGGATATTTCCTCATCCCACACCACAATTCACTTTGTATTTCATCAAATAAGACAGCCAATCTTTTTATGATAAATTGTAATTTATTGGTAGGTTTGATTGAAAAACTGTGTAAGGGTGAACATAAGCCATGAAAAATAGTACTTGCTCACAGAAGAAATGAGTGTGTACTCAAGACATCGAAAAACAAATATTAATAAATATAAATATAAATAAATATAAATAAAGTAATAAAACACAAATATCCTAAAAGCAAAATATGGTGTGGTGGTGAATCACATTTAAGAGATAGCCTGTACTATTCTCATAATGATAGTATCATGTGAGTAATGGCTGAGCTGACTCTTAAAGGAAGACACATATAAGGCGGACCATGGCTGACTGTTGTCAGGGGTGGATGCCTGCAGCCACCAGCAAGATAACCAGGTCAAAACCTTCTTAGTTTAAGCGCTAATGCTCTTTCTTACTTTTCTTGTCTGAGGAAAAGCAGCAATTTTTACCTCTCTCATCAACTAGAACTCTTTGTTTTGAGTATTTTGAATCCCTTACATATGCCATATCCATACATTACAACCTGACAGTAAGTCCTTGTTATACGGAAGTTCTTTATCTGGTAAATTCACAGTTACAGGATTTGGAAATTACTACCCTAGATTCGATATACAGTAAAAAAATTCACAGATACGGTATCCGCTCATGTCATACAAGAGGGCCCAGGGCGGGGAAGCAGAGGTGATGACATCATCCACGCCATACCTCCCCGCCACTCACAGTAATGACTTTAACTTGACCATCCTTGGAGCCTGTTATCTCTTCCCCTCCCCCCCTCTTTTTTTTTTAACTACATTACATATTACTTACATGCATTACTAATTAGATGAATACATGGAATTTTAAAGGGTCTATTGTAAGCACAAATATATTCATAATAATTATGGCAAACATTTAAAGCCTACTACCAGTGGTGAACCATGCAGCAACTAATAAAAGGCACAGATGGGCCTGGCAAGCCCACTATCAGAGAATGGTAGAAGTCATAACATTAAGCACGTCTTAGATAACATCAAGTCATCTTGGGGCGAAGTGAAGATGTCTACCATGAACTTGGCGTGGAATAAAGTATGGCCAGAATGCGTGCATGACTTCCCGGACTTCACTGAAGACGACATCGGTGCGATCAGAAATTACAGTAAATCTGTGCCATAGGCCTTGCTTTGATGAAGTTGATGATGTTCAAGATCTTTTGGAAAGCCATGCTGAACCTCTCTCGAATGATGAACTTATAGAGCTAGACAAGGCATCACAGGAGGCAGAAGAAGAGGGAGACGAGGAAGAAGAACCTGTGCGTGGCCTGGACATCAAAACTCTTAGAGAATGTCTTGGTGGTATCAAAAAAGCTCTGGAAACCCTGAAGGAACGTGACCCAAATCCTGCCAGGAGTAGCAAAGTGGCTCATGACGTAGAGAAAAGTGTCAAGATTTATCAAGAAATCTATGATGAAAGAACAAGAAAAAATAAACAGTCCTCCATCTACTCATTCTTCAAGCCAGTCACACCTGTCACACCTGCCGACCCTGCTACAGCTGGCCCTTCCACATCCGCTGCCAACGGTTCTACAGCTGGCCCTTCCTCCATATCCTCTTTCTTTAAACCAGTGAAACGTGCCGACGCTGCTACAGCTGGCCCTTCCACATATGCTTCCGAAAGTGCAGACGACGTCTTATCCTCCTCTGCCCACTCAGCCGAAGATGAGCAAGGGCTGAAATCCCTACTGTTCCTTAGCCTTGGGAGGGACATCATCTTATAGAATACATGACGAATGAAAGGTAAATAAAAGCATTGTCTGTTTATTTCTCTTGCACAGTACTTTACATTTTTTTTTTTTATGACTATTATCATGTATTTGCATTTCTGCAAGGGTGACTTTTGACGTGCTGGAATGCATTCCCTATTATCACATGTTATATTGGGTTCAGTATACGGTAATTTCAATTTGCGGTAAGGTTTTCAGGAATGCATATGTACCGTATAATGAGGAATTACTGTATGTGTGTATATATATATATATATATATATATATATATATATATATATATATATATATATATATATATATATATATATATATATATGGTGATCTTCTAACATATGTTTCAATTTACAGATCAATCTGGGACACACAGACCTTCCAGCCTGACAGTGATGTAGGTGATTCCATGGCATCATTCAAAAGTATTTACACTCTCTCCAAAGCCATATCCTCTTTTGACTATATTGATTAACACTGCCACCTTAGTATTCTCAATCATTCATAACTTTTTCTTGTGAACTGTGGAACTCCCTGCCTGCTTCTGTATTTCCATCTTCCTATGACTTGACTTCATTTAAGAGGAAACTTTCAAGACATTTATTCCTTTCCTTTGGCTAACTCTTTCACACCTACACAGGTACTGGCATTTTAAGTGTTTTTTTTCTTTTTTGCTCTTAGCCAGTTTTTCACTCTAAGCTACATGGAAAAACTCTAAACGTTCCTCCCTGATGCATACTTGGTGAAACCCATCACTGAGGAAGTGGCACCATACTAATATAGATGTCCCTCCAGCTGTCCTCGTTTCCCCACCTTCCCCTCTGCATCTCTTTCACTCAGCTGATGGGATGTGGCAATGAAAATATGATAACAAAAACTAACTAAACCTAACCTACCCTAGCCTAGTCTAGCTAGTATAACCTAACCACATTATTGGGTAGAAGGGTTCTGAGGAAGACATTTCAGCAATGTATGTCACCTTAACTAGGTTAAGTTAGCTAAACTACATTAGGTTAAAGTTAGGGTTAGATTAGGTTAAGTTAAAGTTTGAGTTTGGTTAGTTTGGGTTATATTTTCATTCCCACGTCCCATCAGGTGAGTGAAAGAACTATGAAGGGGGAACCGGGAAACAAGGACAGCTGGAGGGACGTCTATATTAGGATAGTGCCAAGGAGCTCCTTGTCCAACTCCAAACATTGCCGTCTGTACATTAATTCTTAAGTTCAAGGATGATAAATAAATGGAATCTCTATAGTGCCAAGGAGCTCCTTGTCCAACTCCAAACATTGCCGTCTGTACATTAATTCTTCAGTTCAAGGATGATAAATAAATGGAATCTCTCTGAAACAATAACAACTTAACAAGCAGCAAAAGTGTAAACATGTTTAACGACAGCTACGTATGACCAGTGTGACACTGAAGAAACTAAGAAGAGACAAACCTTGAGGTGTAGACTCTCTTGCTTTTTATACTTTCACCAGGTAAGCAAAGAAATGTATTTGTACTGTGCCAGGAAGATGACTTTGGTCTGCTGTCAACACTTCGCGGGCTATAATCGAGGTGAGTGCGGTGCGGCACTGAAGCACTGTGGGTGGCAGCCAGGCACTGCAACAGTTAGTGTTCCTGCACCGGGAACAATGAACGTATAACCACTAACCACAAACCAGACCCTTGGCCGCCCCAGCTGATGCAGACATTGCACTGCACGTCTCACATGTGAGGAGTGAACGTGGTGGCAGGGTTGGCAAATGGCCCGGGGGATTCACCATCGCAACGGCTCCCCCCGAGTCCTGTGTTAACACACTCATTGGTTTCTTCTATTTCCTTCACTTTTCATCCTCATTTTATAAAGCTTATGCAACATTTTTAGCTTTTTTTTTTGTTTTAGTTGCTGGGTAATTGTTTTCCGAATATCTCCGTTTCTCCTGTTTGAATTGGTGCAAATGTTTACCTAATTTCTGTCTCTGGCATAAACAAGACTGATGAAGGAAGTGGAATGAATTATCATTTTGATCATCACATATACATCATTTAGGTAGTATTTTCACTCGTTAATATTGTCTATTGTTTAGTTTTAAGGTGTTTATTTTACCATATATAACTTGGTGGGTACGTACGTTTTAATTGAAATTTTGAAGCTAGTTAGGTATATAGGTAGTACATCAGTACACACTTACACTTCGACTTGTCCAGTTTCTCTCCACTCTATTCTTATAGGTATATATAGTATCACACTTGATTGCATTTTATTCATATCTCTCTTGGATCATGATAATTAATTTCTTTAATTTCGTTAGATGCCAGCTTTCATGTAGCATGAGCTAGCTCCCTTGCCACCCCTTTGATCCACCTTCCGGGCCTGGCGCCTACCTTCATACCTAATGGTGGTGGTGGATTCGCCAATCCCTAACAGCGAGTGTGCACTGTGCAGTGGTACAAATTATTGCACAGCACTACGATCTTATATTTTGTTAAGTAAGGAAAACCGCATCCTGCTAATGCGCCAACTAGTCAGAAAGTTTTTGCATAGAAAATTTAGCATAATAGTTATAGCTGAATGGTGCATCACATGCAGCTTTAAACACTACAGCAGAACGGATTTTATTATAGGGGAAAAGTCAAGAATAGGACCTCCTCCTTTTCCTCCATCTCCTCCCCCCCCACCTGTTCCAGCAAGCTTGGGGGATTGTGGGGAATCGGGGGTTTTAAGGGGGCGAAATAAGGCGATCCGAAAAAAAAAATCGATGAACAAAAAAGCCGTTTTTTAACGAAAAATTAGGAAAATTTACTAACCTAACATAACCTAACCTAAACGAAATCTAACCTAGCCTAGCCTAGCCTTAACAAACCTAACTATATTTCAAAACAAATGCAAATAACCCAAGATCACAATCCATACACCTGTCTGCTGCCATATTAGAAATCACTGGCTGGAGCGTGGCTCACCACAGCTTGCTGGACTTAGAGAAAACTCGCCGAACACTGCATATTTCCGGACCTATTGTAGCGTTATTATTCATTTGCGGCAGGTAGTGTACTTACTGAAAATGTTGTAAATAGTAAGAACAAATCATTTAGAGTTTATTGTACCAAACTGTAACAACCAACCAAATCATTGTGGACTTAGATTCTGCAGGCACTGGAATATTCATTCAATTACTACAGCCTTACAAAAGCCATCCCCACATTAAAAACATCACAGACATGTTGTATAGTAAGTACTTTATCATCTTGCATGCTTGTTTTAATGATTAGAAAAGAGGTCCTATTCTTGACTTTTACAAATTATAGCTACAAAAAAGTTTGGTTAATGTTTAGTATCGGTCCTTGTCAGACTCAGTAGCACACACCGTACGGGCATGACACGACTGCATGTTAAGGTAGTAAACTCATTGTACTTCACGTGTAAGATTTTTTTTTTTGCGCGCTCGGCCGTTATCGTCATTTATTGACTCATATGGTGCTTTTTGAAAACCAGTACGTCGCCTCAGAAACAGTGCTATATTTAGTTTAAGTTAGGTTAGTTTAGCTAGTACCTAACAGTCATCTATCATGAACTTGTACCATTCACAGTCACCTCCCTTGCCTTTCTCCCTTAAAGATTCACTCATACTCATTTCACACCACTTTGGTCAGTATCATTGGCCTTCTCAGTCTCTGCTGTTTCACAATACACACATTGGCCATGCAATTTGATTCTCTGCTTCATGGTTAGTGGCGTCCGTGAGGGGTTGATGAGTGGCCACTGGTGAAAGGCATAGCAAACTTGCTGCTTCACACCTGCAAGCCGGAATTTTTGACATAATAAAATACTAATTGTACTGCCTCCTTTTAACCTGTGCGTGTGCTAAGACACCACAAGCCTGCTTGATGTGGTGTCTAGCTCAGCTTCCTATCACCAATGAAGGGGCCTTTGTCCCACAGTGAACTTGTATAGGCTGATGATGATGGTGAATATACATGATTAAGTGAACTTGATTTTATCTTCACAAAGACAAAGGTCCAGCCATCACACAAATATTATTGTAATAGATTTGATACCTCATACATTGGAATCTTGCACTATTATTTCATCATTTATCCCTGGTTATAACCAGTGTGCTCTTCAGCTTGTGTGATCTTATTCCTGTTGTACATTTTTATTTGTTTAATTGAATAAAATAGCTTATGAATGATGGAATTTTAATATCAAGAGAGTCTGTAAATATATGAGTTCATGTTAATATTCTTTTCATAATTGATGTAACTTTCTGAATGTGATACTATATTAAAAATATTTTTACTTTCACAGGATGATGATGGTTATAAGATTCTCCAGGATAAGCTTTGCTCCAAAGCCATCATACTTGTACTCTGCTTGTCAGAAATATTTGAACAAGTTTTCTTTAAAAGGAAATATAGGAATTACGGAAGACAGAAACTTTTCTAAGTGCTCTGCATGTCTTGGGAAAGCCAGTAGTGTTACTGAAAGGAAATTTTTTCTTAATGGAGAAGATTCAGATTCAGCCTCTTTACAGCCCACTCTTCCAGAAGACAACACTAAAATCAGTCAAGACAAAAACATTCATGATCTCAGTAAAAAGATAAAAATGCTTCTGAAAGGATCTAAAGGAACAAGAAGACAACATATAGTGGACAAAAATGTAGCAGAGACGCTAGTAACACATTTAAAAAAAGATCTAGGAGACAGTGATATCATAGTTGAGTCTTCTCCTGGGATTGGGGTGCTGTCTGAAACCATTTTAACCCAGACTGATAACAGTGTTGTAGTTTATGAACCTAATAACAAACTCAGGTCATATTTAAAAAAGGTACTGCTGCCCCAATATTCAAGCCGTCTCCAGATACAAAAGTATGATTTTGAAAAGTTTTATGGATATTATATCATAGATCAAAAGGAGCCTGAAAAGCCAATATTACAGAACTTTTTAGATCCAATATTGAGAAAAGAAGAATCTGAATTTTTGCCAGTAAAAATTGTTGGTGTGATATATGATGCTAAATTTATTGCAAGACTGATTTTCTCATACACCTTTCAATGTTCTTTGTTTGGAGAAATCTCACCTGTCTTGTACATATACATCCCTTTCAGTATATACTGTAAAATAACCCGTGATCTTAATCATGTGTATAATAGTCATGGTCTATTATTTCAATACTACTTTAATGTGGAGACCTTACATGTAACACCCAAGGAAAGTTTTTATCCCATCTGCACCAAGTCTAGGAAAAAATTGAAGGATGATGAGGACGTGTATCTTGTCAAGATTTCAGCAAAAAAGGAATTTCTCCAGGAGGTAAGTGGACTACTGGGTATTACAGTATTAGTGGATCACATTCAGGATTTAAAGTTGCTCATTATTTTTGTAGTAACTTGGCATACAAAGACCACTAGATTTATCACAGGACCTGGTAATCATGGTCTTGACACAAAGCACTCAGCTCTTCACCCACTGGTGCATACACAGTTCTTTCTCATACTCAAGTAATACTTTAACTTTTTATTTTCCAGCAGAAGGCAACAACAGATGTTATTTTTTTCACCAGTAATGAGCAATGAGCAGTTTGATAACCATTGGATGGGTGTTAAAGAAAGATGTCCAACACTAAGAAGTGAACTCTGGAATGCATGTATGAAAACCTCTTTATCTCTCCACTGATAAATCTATTCCAAAACTGTTATGTGAGTGTAGCCAAGGTCACTTCTACCTTGAGATACCAGTTCAGCCATTATTGGTGCTCTGTTCTCCCATGCAACTACAAGAAATTACACTCGATCCTTGAAACAACGGACCTCCCATCAATGGATTTTGGAAACTACGGACAAATTCTGGAGTCCGGTTTAATCTATGGACGAATATTAAAATGCACGCGATTGTTCGTTCCCGGCAAATTATTGTCCGGTAGGTGGCGTATTAAGGTGAGAGAACTTCGTTTTCTGAATTGTTTATTAATATTTATTAAACTGACAATGCTTATGTCATCTATTTCAGGTTATTTGTTGTACTTAATGCTTTGTAATACTGCTTGAATGATTTCTTAATGATTACACAGTATTTTACGTACATTTTATAGTTTTTTACGTACTTTTGCAAAGAACGGACTTTTGCAATCTACGGACAGGGTCGTGCACGCATTTGTCCGTTGTTTCGAGGGTAGAGTGTAATTGAGTGGCACACAGATGCTGAGATCGATTGAGAATTTTGTCTTGTTCTTTGGCAACTACCATATATCATTGGTAGAAACTATAAACAATAAAATGAAGTGGCTAGAGTAAATTGTTAATGAGTACAGAGGTATAGCAAAGTCATCAGTATTAGAAATAAGTAACTTGAAACTTAGGGCTAGTTGTGTCGGGAAGAAAAGTTTATTTGCATTCTGAGAAAACACCATTACCCAAAATATACATTTAGAGCTATGTTTAGGTCTTAAGATATGCCTTACTTTTTTTACTCTGGATTAAAAAACAGAGGCCAGTGCAGATATGTGAATGTACTACTTGACAGTTTGTCTTTTTTAATAGGTGCCAAACAATGAGCGGGAGAGTTTCCACTTCTTCATGAACACCGTGTCACGCATCAAGAGGGTCGACTCACTCATCATAGGCATGGAGCGTTGGATCCCTGACTGTGGCCCAGAACTTATTAAGGTGAGCTTCTATCGCAGCATGTACGTATTACTATATCAACATTACTGGTACATTCTCTCTCTCTCTCTCTCTCTCTCTCTCTCTCTCTCTCTCTCTCTCTCTCTCTCTCTCTCTCTCTCTCTCAATCAGCAAGAAACACCCCTACTGATTGTAGACCAATCAGGAACACACACACACACACACACACACACACACACACACACACACACACACACACACACACACACACACACACACACACACACCTGCTCACTGTAGACCACTCAGGAACACACACACACAAACACCTGCTGACTGTAGACCACACAGGAACACACACCTGCTGACTGTAGACCATTCAGGAACACTCTCACACCCACCTGCTGACTGTAGAGCAATCAGGAAGACACACACACACCTGCTGACTGTAGACCACTCAGGAACACTCACACACACCTGCTGACTGTAGACCATTCAGGAACACACACACACACCTGCTGACTGTAGACCATTCAGGAACACACACACACATCTGCTGACTGTAGACCAATCTGGAACACACTCTCACACACACACACACACCTGCTGACTGTAGACCATTTAGGAACACTCTCACACACACCTGCTGACTGTAGACCATTCAGGAACACACACACACACATCTGCTGACTGTAGACCAATCTGGAACACACACTCACACCTGCTGACTGTAGACCACTCAGGAACACACTCATTTCTGCTGGAATGTACAGTGAAATCTTGCATTACAAGTTGAATTCATTCCATGACCTAGCTCATTTTACAATAGAATTGAAATACAATTAATCCATTTCAAGTCTCCAAAATCATCTCACCTCCCAAATGTGTAGTTACACAACTAATGGTTATTATAAAAACATAATGCAAAGAGAATGCAAAATAAGTAATATAAATAGTTTTATTAATTTAATTACCTTAAAGATGGGATGATTTATGTATCAAAAAGACGATGCATGCTTCCACAATGAAATGTTCATGTGAACATTTCATTGACTGGGTGGTGACTAAACTTGTCAGGAGAGTAAGTGTGAGCCTTGCAGTCACTGTGTGAACCTTGTAATGCTTATAATGTGGATTTTCACTCATAAAGTAAGACCAAAACCTGCCTCAGACTCAGCATTTTCCACAGACTATTCATTCTCATTATCTGGTGCACTTGTAATACAAGTTTCCACTGTACCTGATTACTGTATATTATCTTCACTATCTTCCATATTGAAGAAAAAAATCTAAATATACTTTTCCTCTTCTTTTTACATATTCAGTTCACCTAACAAGGTCATTCAGAATACATGTCTTCATATTCCAGTATGTTGTAAAAGGATACTGTACAGTAAAAATAGTCGTAGGGCTGAAAGTTGCATAAACACACATGTATACATACTACTTAGGTTTCAGTGGAAGAAGAGAGAAATGTAAGGGAATTAAATCTTGTGATCTACTCCTCTTATAAAGATAACCTCACAAGCTCATTCATGCTTAAGTTTTTTTTTTTTTTTTTTTTTTTTTTTTTTTACATTACATATATTACGTATATGGAGCATAGTGCTGACTGAGTTTTATTATTATTATTACTATTATTGTTGTTGTTGTTGTTATAAAGTATGTGGCATTTTTCACTTTTTCAGAATGGCTTCCATGTATTTGCACATCCAAGAGAGTTATCAACAGAGCAACTATTGCAAGCCTACAAGATTTTCACAAAATTTCCATCTTATCGGGAATCTACCTTCCATTACCAAAGACAGCAGTTTGTTGCAAGATATGGATCAAAAGATGAAGAAATGTTAGAGAGTAAATCAGCAGATGAAACTACTGACTTGGATGACCATGACTTCTTGGAAAATTGAAAGTCACTTTGTAGCCTTTTTTTTCCCTAACTTCTGCAAGTCTTGAAATTTCATATTTTCCTTCAGCAGTCGATGGTAGAGGAAGAATGTTTCTATGAGTGGAACTGTAAGAGATGTGGCCCAAACAAAAATACTGTACATGACTTTCAAAAGTGACAAAGTAAATAAGCAGAAAAGGCAGTGAAGTGCATGAAGTTGTTAAGACAAGGAGTGGAGAGAGAGAGAGAGAGAGAGAGAGAGAGAGAGAGAGAGAGAGAGAGAGAGAGAGAGAGAGAGAAATAAATATAAGTAAAATAAATAAATAAATACAAACATAAATATTATTCACCTCACACTCAAGTTTCATCTTTTGCAGGTAATACAATCCAATCAGATAAAATATAAAAGAGATCAACATTTTGGAGTCCCATTGGAAACAGGTTACCCAATAGTCTTTAATATGGTATGAGCGATTTTTACTTTTCACGGGAATTTATGGGCTAAAGGGGATACTTTTTAGGGTACCTCCTATCTTAAAGCCCACCCGCTAGGAAACCGTTGCCCCGAGTGAGGAAGCCCAACCTACACTCAGACCGTGGACAGGATTCGAACCCGTGCGCTTGGAGACCTCTAGGATCCCAAAGCACGCATGGTTCCACTGTACCACGGCGGCCCCTTGGCACTCCCTCAGTGTTGGTACCAGAGAATAATCATTACAATGCAGCTAAATTTTTGTCATCTTGAATAAACTTCCAATGCAGTTTGGTTAACAAACCAAAACATATGGAGCATCAAAAAGTGTGGAGTTGAACAGTCAATTCTGGCAAAAAAAAAAAAAAAAAAAAAAAAAAAAAAAAATGATGAAAATAAAATTAAGCTGTAAGACAATGTTTTTGCTTTGTTGAAATAAACATCATGGAATCATGAAGCAAAGCACAAAGCTCTTATGTAGTTCCAGTTATTTATATGGTGTACCTTCAAGGAAAATATATCATGCTGTGTGTATATATATATATATATATATATATATATATATATATATATATATATATATATATATATATATATATATATATATATATATATATATATATATATATATATATATATATATATATATATATATATATATATATATATATATATATATATATATATATATATATAGTAAGTCCTCGTTATATGGTAGTTCTTTATCCAGTACATTCACAGTTAATTCACAGTTACGGTATCTGGAAATTACTACCCTTGGTTTGATATACAGTAAGAAAAATTCACAGATATGGTATCCACTCATGTCATCCGAGAGGGCCCAACACGGGGGAGCAGGGGTGATGACGTCATCAACGCTACACCTTCCCGTCACTCACAATACTGACTTTAACTTGACCATCCTTGGAGCCTGTTATCTCTTCCCCTTCCCTTTTTTTAACTGCATTACTAATTAGATGAATAAATGGAATATTAAAGGGTCTATTGTAAGCACAAATATATTCATAATTATGGCAAACAGTAGTCATAATACAAAGAAAAATTAAGTTCACACCATTCATAATGGTAGCATAAATATTCAATATTTGTTATTGAATATGATCCACTTAATCATAACATAAACATCAAAGGAAAACAGGTAATATAGTCCTAGTGAAAAAATAACCTACATATCATTCATGTGGTCAGTTTCATTAGCTTTCTGTTTTGACCTTTGCATGACATGTTTTTTTTCTTATTTGTCTTAATGTTATTATTTAGATTCCTAATTCTAAAGTACACAGATATTTTGGTAAAAAATGATATGACATCATCAGTGAAAATTAGTTGGGGCTGAAACTGAAGTAGGCTTACACCTAAATAACACTGGTAATGCTTTTGCTTCACAGGTAGGCTATATACCACTATAAGCAGTACAGAGACATACAATAATCACTTAGAAAATTCATCAATTTAACCTACCTTGAGGTAAATTAAGGGATGGAACTGCAGTATCTGTCAGTGGCTTATAACTCTTGGGTGCCTCAGTGCCTAAGAGGCGATGCTTTAAATCATTCTTGTAGTCAGAACTTGTAAAATGCATGGAACATATCACTGCATTGTCTACATTGAACACATCACCCCGGGAACAAGTATTTCAAGTTTCCTTGGGAAACTTGAAATACTTAATGCTTAAACCTGCTGTTTTTCTTTTCATGTAATTGCATCCAAAGACTGAGCAATCGTTCGGCATGTTTAGTTGTTTACAGCACTGTGGAGAGTTTGATGAACACTCCAGCTAGCCCAGTGTCCACAAGCGATATGTAAACATCAGGAAACCTCAGGCGTCAAGCCAAAGTGCCTGAACGTCCCACCAAAAGTCAGCTATCAGTGAGCCCTGAGCTTGGGTGGCGCGGGAAGTGTGACGTGGATGACTTCACAACAACAATCAGACTCTTCCTGCATTTCCCATTGAACACAAGTGAAATCCTTATGTGTATTTTTTGTGGATATTATCTCGACACACAGTGATGCACCCATAATGGCCCCAAAACTTTATATATATATATATATATATATATATATATATATATATATATATATATATATATATATATATATATATGACTATTTTCATGTATTTTCATTTCTGTAGGGGTGACTTTTGACGTGCTGGAATGCATTCTATATTATTACATGTTATAATGGGTTCGGTATACGGTAATTTTGATTTGCGGTAAGGTTTTCAGGAATGCATATATATACCATATAACGAGGATATATATATATATATATATATATATATATATATATATATATATATATATATATATATATATATATATATATATATATATATATATGGCTGTAAAGTAAAACAATTCAAAAGTGCTGTAGATCCAGATATTATAAAATTGTTATGACACCTGGATGACCTGCATAGCAAAAGGCATTAATGTAGATTCTACATAACATCCTGTAAGAGACAATTTTGTTATTGATCTTTAAATATTTAAACATTGATGCCATGCTGTTTGTAAAAAAAAAAAAAAAAAAAAAAATTACCTTTGTTTTCCATTTTGTTGGTCTCATGTATACTATATATGACTTGACTTAATAGTGGAGGTGTGTTCTGCTCTTGCTGGCACGCCACCACCAGCCTCCACCAGTTCTGTTCTCTCCCTGACGATGTTGTGCTCTGCTGTCTGTAATGGGACACACAAATCCCCTCTAATCTTTCCTGGCCATCTCTTGGAGGGACACCCTCTGGGTCATTGGCTGGCATATTCCCCTTCTATGCCAAGGAGACACATTCTTCCTGTGGTGTTCTGACAGTGTCACCAAACCATCTGTTCCAATTTTGCTGAATCTCATCCAGTGTGGTCCTTTCCATTCCCAGCTCTCTTTTTGCCCTCTTGTTCCTGACTGCATCTCTTAACATCATTCCGAGTGTGGCCCTCGGGCACCTGCTTTCAAAGGCGAGGAGGACTCTCTCCTCCTGCTGCCTCATAGTCCGTGTCTGCAATGTGTGTGTGGAAATAGGGTGGATAGGAGCCTTGTATGATCTTACCTTCAATCTTCTGGATACGTCTCTCCTATTCCACACTGTTCTCCTGAGTGTTCCAAAATCTGCTGCTGCCAAAGCTATCCTTCTTTTGATATCATTTTCAGGTCTTGGTGCAGTACAATGCTCTCCAGGAATGTAAACTCCTCTACATGTTCCAAGTCTTGATGGTCAATGGCAATCCTATCATTCACAGATGACATGATCTTGCTCTTTCCTCCACTGATCTTGCCCCCATCACCTACAAACCTTCTTCTAACTCCTCTGTGACTGTCCTCTATTGCTCAGTGCCTCTGCTATGGGTATAGTGTTGTCTGCGTATCTTATTTCACTTACTAAGTCCTCACCATATTCAGATTTGTTCTTTACACTTACTAATTTTTTCATAACAAATTCAAGGTACACATTAAGTGGTGAGGGAGACATGAAGGAACCCTGTCATACTCCCACACCTTCTGGGAACCACTTGTCTTGTTGCTGTCTATTATGATGGAGAATTGTGTTCTGATGCAATACTCAGATTATGGACCATGGAATGGTGCCATCAGCTTTCCGAAACTCAAACCTTGCCCAGTGAAGCCTGCATGTGTTGGAATATCAGCCACCTGCACTGGTAGTTCATTTCTGCTAAATATAAACTGTATAAACATATACATAAAAAATCCAGAATTTTGAAAAATATGGCAGTCCTCAGGTCCCGAAGTTGCTAGATTTTTTACAGTCAAGTGTATATAGATACAGTAACTAAAGATATAACTATAAGCAATCTAAAACCATTATGTTGTATTTTCATTACTTTTTTCTAAGGATATTATTAGCCATAAATCACATATATTTTCTTGAGTATATTACACATCATTTCACATTAATTTCTATTTGCAGGACATATACATGAATAGCAAGAATACAAAAATGTACAAAATGAGTTTGACAGACCTTATGAAGGGTTAAAGTACAAAACTTATGCTTAGGTTTGGTTAATGCATAAATTCCACCAACTGGATAGGAAATAGAATCCTAAATATGTTGAATTGTAGGATACCTGCATTGCACTAAAGTACAATGAGGCTTGTAGTATATAAATCTCTTAGTTCTCCAAAACTGACTAGATATGACAAACTGACTAGAGTAATATTTTCTATTCCAACCAGTGCCTAGTAAATGAATCATTCACTCCAGCATGAATATATAATACAATATAATATATTAAAGAACTGATGATCACATGGTGGATGTTTTTCCCACCTTTATGTGTAACATTATTAATATGTTGCAATTACCAATGAATAACTGCACTGCCTCAATATAAGTAATAGCAGACTATATCACAGATATTTGTCGTACCTCATCAATAAATTACTACTTGTTTTAAGATCAGCAGGTGCTACAAAATCTAGTTTGATATTATGCATTCTATACACTCCAATCTCCATTCTCATAAATAAATATTGCAGCACACAAACTATTACAGGTAGAAAATAGGTAACACTGTAATTTCCAAGTCAACTCCCTAGCAACAACTTGTGTTCCAAAGGGAAGATTTGTTTTAAAAGAGTAAGCCAAATATTGCCCCCCAAAAAATCATGCCTTATTTCAGGACACATACACTTAAAATGTCTATACCTTCACAGTCATACTAATGTTACTGAATAAATTATTACACTTTATGGTGTTACTTGTAAAGCTGCATCATTACTGTTTAGAAGAGGAATCAGATTTACTCATTTCATATGATTTTTATAGAATATCTTTTCATTTCTTTCACCACAAAACTTCCCTACTGAGTCCCTTACAGCAGCCTTCCATGCAAGCACCTTCCCATTATGAAGGGCTTTTCACAGATTACTGTCAACTCACATCTAAGGAGGTCTTGGTTTGAAACACTAGAGTGCAAAGACAATCTAGGTGTTTCTTTTAATGTTGTGATCTTTGTTAATCTGATAGTGGTCAATTGTGTGCCCTAAGTATTTGTCACTAAATTATTCCTGTCCCCCACCTGTGCCCTTTGAAGTCTTGGCGAATGAGGATGGATTAGGCAGTCACAAAAAATCTTTCACATGTTTCTGCAATATGCAATACACCCTTGATTTAAAGAACTACTTGGAGAAACCAGTTTGTTGTATTGTAAAATATACTGTATCCAGTGATCACCATCATAGAATCATAGGATCCCTCAGTGAACTGAGGTTGTTGTATTAGGGAAGTTGTTTAGTAGCAAATATAAAAAGAGTAATCACTCTAACTTAACCAACAACTTTCTTCTGCATTGAGCAACAATTAGTTTGCTACAAGCAATAGTTGTTTGAGAGGCTTGAGGGTCCATTATTTTTGTCTTTAATAAGGGAGAGTTCATCAAATGTGAGCTTCGTTCAATTGGCTTGCAGCACTGATCTTATTTGACATTCCTAACAACAATGGTTTACTGTATCCATTTATCAACTATTCTGCAAGAAAGAATGAAAATCTAAGCACCTTCCTTTCTGGAATCAAGCACGAACAGTGAATAGAAATCACTAGTTACTGTAAGGATGCATGACCATGAGGAAAGCTCCCATTCTATTTCTCTCAAAAACAAATTATATATATGAAACCTTTGAAAATGGAGTTTGAATTGTACACTACCTTTTACAGTCAGATATTCTCATTCAAGAGCCTAGAGTATGATATCTTTTCATAATATGAAGAGTCAACAAAAGGCAGTGCTAGTGACAATAAGTACACTTTGGATGACACTTTTGGCCCCGGATTCCACACTTGCACCCGCCAGACACATCTCCTGGACCCTGAAATATTCAGAGAAAATTTACTTTGTATACAGTCATCACCATCATCAGTATCAGTAAACTTCTATGTCATTCTGCAAAGAAGAAAACATGAATATGAATTAACAAGGGATCTAATTGTTCAATTCAGAGAAATGTAATTGAAGATAAAATACTTCCTGAAAGAAAAATGTGCACAAAATAGTTTACTTAATTGAGAAGACAGATAAGCAAGGCCTGGTGTTACTGAAAGAAGATGGAACTACATGGATGAGAGGATACTCACAATTAAAATATCAGGAAGTGTCAGTGTTTAAGGGACATCAAGAAGTATAGTTTTCCACATAGAACTGTAGATATTTGGAATGGCTTAAGTAAGGAGGTTGTTGCAGCACCCTACACATAATTAAAGAAAAATTGAATAAATAAGGATATGTTTACTTAACCTATATTTCTGGCACTGAGGCGGGTTTAAAAGCTGGGCGCTGATTGTCTGCACCCATCTCTCGCTAGCACCCACGGAGAGGTTGTGTCTCGTATGTCCAGTGAGAAATGTTTTTATTTTATATGCTATAACTCACTTCATATAAGGGATAGCCAGATTTGGTTAACACCATAAGACTCAGCAGTGACTGTACAATCAAGATGTATTGTAGAAAATTAACAAAAGAAAAAAGATAATGGTATTATGATGAGTTGAACTGCGACGATTTCATAAAAATATTTATATCCTGTTTTGTTTTGCTCATTATTTTCAAAGGATGTTTATTGAATGCTGAAATATATTATTGCATCATATAGGAAAAACTCTCATGAACACGATAGTGTTATCAGAATGCAGGTAAACCTCCACGTAATGAAAACACATTGTCATTTGTAGCCACATGTTACTCGCCGCGACTTGCGGTGAGCCGCTCTATGGTAGTGTTAGTGGTGGTGGAGCAGCTCGCCGTAAACCACAGCGAGTAACATGTGGCTACAAATGACAATGTGTTTTCATTAAGTGGAGGTTTACCTGCATTCTGATAACACTATCGTGCTCATGAGAGTTTTTCCTATATGATGCAATAATATATTTCAGCATTCAATGAACATCCTTTGAAAATAACGAGCAAAACAAAACAGGATATAAACATTTTTATGAAATCGTCGCAGTTCAACTTGTCATAATACCATTATCTTTTTTCTTTTGTTAATTTTCTATGATACATCTTGACTGTACAGTCACTGCTGAGTCATGGTGTTAACCAAATCTGGCTATCCCTTATATGAAGTGAGTTATAGCATATAAAATAAAAACATTTCTCACTGGACATACGAGACACAGCCTCTCTGTGGGTGCTAGCAAGAGAGGGGTGCAGCCAATCAGGGCCCAGCTTTTAAACCTGCCTCGGCGCCCGGAATATAGGTTAAGTAAACAAGGTAGCTAAATACAACAAGGTGAACACACACACACACTCTCAGGCCTATCCGAAGATCGGAAACAATGAGCTCTGAGCTCGTTCCGTAGGGTAACGTCTGGCTGTCTCGTCAGAGACTGCAGCAGATCAAACAGTGAAACACACACACACACAGTCTCTCTTTCCCCATTACTCTTTAAGAGAGGAGATAGAACTGTGTGTAAGGTTTATTGGAAGTATTTGTTGCAATGGTAGTAATGTTAATAAAAATAACAGATAAAATTATTATTATTTAGTTGTAATGAAGATCCTAACAAGGGAAGATATAATGTAACATAAATCTAAATGAGAGAGAGAGAGAGAGAGAGAGAGAGAGAGAGAGAGAGAGAGAGAGAGAGAGAGAGAGAGAGAGAGAGAGAGAGAGAGAGAGAGAGTGTGTGTGTGTGTGTGTGTGTGTGTGTGTGTGTGTGTGTGTGTGTGTGTGTGTGTGTGTGTGTGTGTGTGTGTGTGTGTGTGTGTGTGTGTGTGTGTGTGTGTGTGTGTGTGTGCGTGCGTGCGTGCGTGCGTGCGTGTGTGTGTGTCTGTGTGTGTATTTACCTAGTTGTTGTAGTGTTACAGGGCCTGGGCTTTATGCTCGTGTGGCCCTGTCTCCATATCTACACTTATCCAATCTTACTTTAAAAGTATGCACACTCGTTGCAGACACTACTTCTTCATTTAAACTGTTCCACGTCTCAATACATCTTTGCAGGAAACTATATTTTTTAACATCTCTCAGACATCTTTCTTTTCTCAGCTCTTTACTATGCGATCTTGTGCTTCGAATGTCATATTCTTCTCTCAGGATCAATTTCTCATTATCCACTTGGTCCATTCCGTTGATCAATTTATAAACTTGTATCAGATCTCCTCTCTCCCTTCTTTGTTCCAGGGTTGGTAGATCCATAGCCTTTAGTCTCTCCTCATATGTCATCCCTTCAAATTCTGGAACCATTCTTGTAGCCATTTTTTGTAGTTCCTTATGTGTTTCTTTTTATGAGGAGTCCACACTACTCCTGCATATTCCAATCCGGGTCTTATTATAGTACTTATCAATTTCTTCATCATTTCTTTGTCCATGTAGTGAAATGCTATTCCAATATTCCTTAGCAAATTATATGTTTCTCTAAAAATTCTATCAATATGGCTTACCGGTTCATTGTTTTCTTCCATCGTCACTCCTAAGTCCTTTTCCTTTTTTACTTTCTCCAGTTCTACTCCATCTCCCATCTTATAGATTCCCACAGGTCGTCTTTCACTCTTTCCCATTTCCATGACATGGCTTTTGTTCACATTGAATTCCATTTCCCACTTTTTACTCCATTCCCAGATCTTATTTAGGTCTTCTTGCAGTATTTCACAATCCTCTTTTGCTTTATAACTCTGCACAGTTTCATATCATCTGCAAACAGATTTATGTAGCTGTTCACTCCTTCTGGCATGTCGTTAATATAAATGAGGAAAAGTATTGGTGCCAATACTGACCCTGTGGCACTCCGCTTTCTACTGCTCTCCACTTGGACTTCATATCTTTAACTACTGTCCTTATTTCTTCCCCTCAAATAATTTTCTATCCATCTCAATGTGCTTCCTTTTAAGCCACCCTTCTCCTCTAACTTCCATAGTAATCTTGCATGTGGCACTTTGTCAAACGCCTTTTTAAAATCCAAATAAATACAGTCAACCCATCCCTCTCTCTCTTGTACTCTATCAACTATTCTAGAATAGAAACTCAATGAATTAGTTACACACGACCGTCTTTTTCTAAAACCAAATTGGCTATTTGATATTAATTTGTTGTCTTCAAGGAACTCGATCCATTGTTTCTTTAATATTCTTTCACACATCTTGCATATTACACTAGTTAGTGATACCGGTCTCTAATTCAAAGGTTCTTCCTTCCTTCCGCTCTTATATATGAGAACCACCTCAGCTCTTTTCCATTTCTACTGGTACTGTTCCATTTTTTATGGAGCATTTTATGATGTTGTATATAGGACTTGCTAGTTCTTCCCTACATTCTTTCAGTATTCTGCCTTCTCTTCATCCAGTTCCTTCATTAACTTTTTTATTTCAAGCTTGGTTACTTTAATCTCTTTCATATAGACTGTCTCTATTACCCTGTGGCCTTTCAAATTTGGATTCCTTAGTAAAGACCTCCTGGAATTTATTATTTAATAGTTCTGCCATACTTTTTGGGTCTTCCACCATCCCATTCTCTCCTTTTAACCTTTCTATTTTTTTTTTTGCCTAATTTTTCCATTTAAGAATCTGTAGAACAATTTTGGTTGCTCCTTACATTTTTTGACAATGTCCTTTTCAAAGTTCTTTTCCTCTTCTTTCCTCACCTTAACATATTCATTTCTCGCTGCCTTGAAGTTTTCCTTAATTACTGGATTTCTATTTCTCCTCCACCTTTTCCATGCTCCATCTCTTTTCTCCTTTGCCCTATCACACTTTGCATTAAACCAATCTTTCGTTCCTTCTTCTTTAGGTCTATATTTCGAGACATATTTCCTGACTCCTGTTTTGTATATTTCCAAAAATAAGTTATACTTCTCTTGCATCATCTCTGAGTTTTCCATCTCCCAGTTTACATTTTTACATTAGTTCTTGAGATTCTCAATATCAACCTTTCTGTAATTTAACTGGTGTCCTTTGTATGAATCGTCTCTATCTTCCTTTCCCTCTTCTATATCCATTTCTAATATTACATGGTCACTCTTTCCCAATGGGCACTTATGTCTTATATCATCATTCATTTGTATACCCCTTGTAAAAACTAGGTCCAATCTCACCGGCTCATCGTTTCCTCTGAATCTTGTACATTCCTTTACTCTCTTGGTCCATCATATTGTCTATCATTAGGTTCAGGAATCTTTCTCCCCAGGCTTCTTCCCCCATACCACTTTCATAATTTTCCAAGTCCACTTCTTTACAGTGTGTGTGTGTGTGTGTGTGTGTGTGTGTGTGTGTATTTACCTAATTGTATTTACCTAATTGTAACATACGGAAAAGAGCTATGCTCGTACTGTCCCGCCTCCATATCTACTAATGTCCAGCTTTTTCTTAAAATCATGAATATTCCTTGCGTTGACCACTTCCACGTCTAAACTATTCCATGCTTCCACCCTTCTATGAGGAAGCTATATTTTTCACATCTCTCCTATAAGTGGCCATTTTAGTTTTTCCCATGCCCTCTCGACATTCTTTCATTCCACATACACAGATCTTCCCTATCCATTTTTCCATGCCAATCATCACTCTGTATATTGCTATCAGGTCTCCCCTTTCTCTTCTGTTTTCCAGGGTCGGAAGTTGCATTCTTTTCAGTCTGTCTTCATAAGTCAAATCTCTTAAGTCAGGCACCATTTTTGTTGCAGCCCTCTGTACTTTCTCTAGTTTCCTTATGTGTTTCTTTAAGTTCGGAGCCCACTGTATTGTTGCATATTCAAGCCTCGGTCTTATCATTGCAGTAATTATTTTCTTCATCATTTCTTCATCTAAATATCGAACGCCACTCTTATGTTCCTCAATAAGTTCAATACTTCTCCAATTATTTTGTTTATATGTCTCTCTGGCGATAGGTCATTGGTAATTGTCACCCCAAGGTCTTTTTCTTCATGACTGGTTTTATGTCTTCATTTCCTATCTTGTACATACTCCTGATTCTTCTTTCACTCTTGCCAAACTCTATTTTCTTGCATTTTGTCGTGTTGAACTCCATTTGCCATGTACAGCTCCATTTCCATATTCTGTCCAAGTCTTCCTGGAGTAGTTCGCAATCTTTGTCACATCTCACTTTTCTTAACAATTTTGCATCGTCTGCAAATAGGCTCACATAACTGGACACCCCATCCACCATGTCATTTATGTAGACGCGAACATTACTGGTGCCAACACTGATCCCTGTGGAACTCCACTCTCCACCAAGCCCCATTCTGATGGTCTGTCCTTAATTATTGTTCTCATTTCTCTTCCTACCAAAAGTCTTCCATCCATTTTAGTAAACTGCCATGCACTCCTCCTACCATTTCAAGTTTCCAGATCAGTCTCCGGTGTGGTACCTTATCAAAGGCCTTTTTTAAATCCAGATATATTCCATCAGCCCAACCATCTCTTTCCTGTATTACATCTATCACCCTCGAATAGTAACATATCAGGTTTGTCGTGCATGAACGCCCTTTTCTAAAACCAAATTGACACTCACAAAGTATGTCATTTTCTCCAAGAAGTCTGTCCATCTATTCTTCACCACCCTCTCACACATCTTAGCTACCACACTTGTAAGTGACACTGGTCTATAGTTCAATGGGTCTCTCTTGTTACCTGATTTATAGATTGGGACAATGTTAGCTCTTTTCCAGTCTTGGGGCACTACACCTTCCCTTAATGAGGCATCAATTACTTCACAAACTTTTTCTGCCAGTTGCTCCCTGCATTCTCTTAAAATCCATCCTGATACCCCATCAGGTCCCACAGCTTTTCTCACTTCTAAACTCCCCATCATATTCTTGATCTCCTCCACAGTTACTTGAAACTCCTTCATAATCCCTTTCTGTTCCATTACCAGTGGTTTGTCAAAAGCAGTCTCCTTTGTGAATACCTTCCGAAAGCATCCATTCATAGCCTCTGCCATTTCCTGGGATCTTCACTGCATACTCCATTTACTTCTAAACTTTCAATACTTTCTCTATTTTTGATGTTGTTGTTCACATGTCTGTAAAAAGCCTTGGTTGGTCTTTACATTTATCAATTATATCCTTTTCTTGTTTCTTTCTTTCTTCTCTTCTAATCAACACATATTCATTTCTTGCTCTTTTGTAACTTTCCCACTGCTTAATCCGTCTTTTCCTTCTCCACCTCTTCCATGCATCCTCTTTTCTTGTTCTAGCCTTTTCACATCTATCGTTAAACCAGTCCTGCTTTCCAACTTCTCTATGTTGTCTTATTGGTACAAATTTTTCTCACCTTCTTTGTATATTTTTATAAATTCCTTCCACTTTTCATTTGCTCCTTAGCACTCTTGAATTTCATCCAATTTGTCTCTTGAAAGAATTTCTTTAGGTTTCCAAAATCTGTCTTGGCATAATTCCATCTTCCCACTTTATATTCTTCATTTCTTCTAGATTTCTCTTCATCTATCACCTTGAACTCCAAAACTGCATGATCACTCTTTGCTAAAGGGCACTCCACCCTCATCTCCTCAATGACCATTGGCTCTGTACTAAAGACCAAGTCCAGTCTTGACGATGCTCCCTCTCCTCCAAACCTAGTATCTTCTTTGACCCACTGAGTTAACACATTTTCCATTGCCAGTGTCAATAGTGTATTTCCCCATGTTGTCTCTGATCCTTCCATTGACCAGTCCTCCCAACACACCTCTTTACAATTAAAATCTCCCATCATTATAGTTCGTTCACAGCCACCCAACATTTCTTCCAGACATGTTCCTGTATCACTTATCATTTCTTCATATTCCTGTACTGACCATGCATTTGTCTTAGGTGGTACGTACACCACTATGTAGTGCCTCTTTTTCCTTCATTAGTTTCTGCTCTGATCTTTAGCACTTCTGCCTTTCCCATACCTTCTTTCACTTGATCCACCTTTATATCTTTTTAACCAGCAACATCACTCCTCCTCCCATCTTACCTACTCTATTTCTTTTCCAAACATTATATTTCCTTCTCCAACCATCATCAGGTCTTCTCCTCTCTCAGTTTTGTTTCAGTAAGACCCACAATATCTGGGTTCTTGTCCCTCAAGTAATCGTTGAGTTCTAAAATCCCGATATCACTCCATTTATGTTGGAATACATTACATTCCGCTCATACGTAAGTTTCTTTAGTCCTTTCTTGCTGTACTTTTCTGGGTTATGAACCACTTCCTCAGTCTCATATCCAAGATTCTCCAGAAAAACTCTTTCTTCTCCTCTTCTGTCCTCTCTTCATTTTTTTCAAAGCCTCCTTTCTCAACTCATTTAACATTTCTCTTTCCTTTTCACCGAGATCTCTTCTCAACCAAATCTTCCTTGTTGTTTCCTGCTGGGCTAGCCTCCATGACTTCTCCACCAATTCATCTACATCCTTTTGTGACTTAAGTTTGATTCTTATTGGCCTCATACCTTCTCCTGTGAACTTTCCAATTCTATGGAAGTCCTCTATTTCTTGTACTAGGTCTTTTCCCTCCTCCTGCACCACATTAATGATATTATTTATCACCTTTTTTATGTTTTTCTCTCTCCATTTTACTTGGTGTCTTATCCTCCTCCACACCAAATATCACCACACATCTCTTTTTGTCTACAGTTTCCCTCACCAATGTCTCATTTGACTTAATAACCTTCACAACTTTCTCAGCAATCTTCTCTTCTATGATCGTGTGTGTGTGTGTGTGTGTGTGTGTGTGTGTGTGTGTGTGTGTGTGTGTGTGTGTGTGTGTGTGTGTGCAATCAACATGGTGGTATCAGTTAACCTGGAGACTCAAAGCCTGTGCTAGTTATACATAATTATTTGATATGCAATATTTTTACTCTCAGATATTGTTGTGTATTAAGAAATACAGGCAACCCCCGCTTAACAAAGGGGTTAAGTTCCTAAAACCCTTCGTTAAGCGAAACTTCGTTAAGCGAACCGATTATTACAAGTTTAACCCCTGACTTGAACTTCCATTGAGAGTAAACAAAGTGACAATGCATCATAGTACAGTGAAAGGTTTAATGAAAGTAAAAATTATGAAGTTAAACATTTAGGCAGTTTAATTTAAGTCATTATAATATACACTAATGTATGTATGTACGTAACTTTATAATGTTGATGATCTTAAATTTATGAAGGGAGGGAGAGTGAAACGGGAAAGACAGTAACCGGCAACCTGTGGAATGTAAACAAATGACGCATCATTGTACCGCATACAAAACTTATGTACCCCATTTCCACAATTCTTTCCATTTTATCCATTGTAGAGTCACGAGTTCAGGTGGTTCTTTTAGCTTGCAAGGAAGATATGGTCTCACCAGCCTTCTTAATAGAGTCTGCTGACTTGAAAATAGTAGAGACAGTAGATGGAGTCAAGATGGTGGTGAGCAATGCTATTAGTTTTCTCACCTCTCTCGTGTCTGTCAATAATATCAAGCTTCACTTCGAGAGTAAGAGACTTCCTGGTCTTAGTAACACTAGGCGACATTGCAGGGCGTTTTGGTGGCATGCAGAGGGAGGGAAGACGAGCTGCTGGTGACGCTGTTATTGTTTTGAATAAGGGAGTGAGTGGTGCGCATGTTGTCCATGAGAGGCGCTGGTGTATTCAAAAGCCCGTCGGCTTGCGTGATACGGCGGTGCTTTCAAACTTGGAAAAAATTACCTGGATAAAACTTCATTAAAGTGAGTTTGGTGTTCGTTAACTAAGCAGATGGTAGTAAAATGAAACCTTCATTGCAGCAAAATTTTGTTGTGTGAACCTTTGTTAAGTAGGGGTTGCCTATATACCACTACAATTGGTATCAAAAGGAGGCCTATATTTGTGTAACTGAAATAGTTTCTGGCTTTTTAGCAGTGTATGAATTTCATTTGGAAATGGAGATGAATAGCTGCTGTAGCATCCTGTCGGTTAAGGGTTAAAAAAAAAAAAAAAAAAAAAAAAAAAAAAAAAAGAAAGAAAGAAAGAAATCAAAATACAATAGAAGATAAGAAATTGTCAGTTTACTCAATTCAACATTATTCTTCCATAGTTTCTACTGAATGGAATAGCATTGAACCTACACAAAACTATTCTAATTGTAATAAAGTTTTAACTAAACACTAATATTGATAGTATAATTTGTATCTAAAATAATACCAATAATAGCATACATGTACTGTACTTGATAATTTTCTATTGTTCAATCAATGAATGAATCACTGACACAGTATTAAATAGCCCTATTCTACACAGAAGCACTCAGTAAAGGATTTATGTGCCATATAGCCTTTATTTATTTACCTATTCTTTTTTCTTCAACACAATCATCTTATATACTTAGAAATAAACAGTGATACATGACATTCCTTACCAATCCATTAAATTAATGGAAGTTCCGTGCATGTAAACAACTTAATATTGATTAAGAAAAGAATCATCCTATCAATTACACTTGCTCTATGTTGAAGACAAACAATATCATACGTACCCCAGGCCCCCACCGTGGCCCTCTGGTAACCCAACAAATTTCTGTGCGGCACATGGGGCACCGCATCCAGTCACAACCCCACTTGCGCACTAGCATCACAGAACACTTGGGGCAGGGCAGGCCGTCACCTCTACGAATCATGTCCTAAGGGACGAGAATAATATGAATAATAACAGCTCACTAGTATATGGAATTTTCTTTTGTTCCTCTAGTTGTGTTAAAACCAAGGACCATTAACTTTCATGTATTGTTGAAGTCTATAGCAATTTGAGCATTATTCTTTTTTTGAAAGCAGCTTTTGTATTTTTTGCACAAGGGTGCATTTCTCTGGGTGTAAATTCTGGAGGAGTGAGCCAAAATCCATGTTGCTCTAAAGACGTCTTTCAGTCCTGTCTGGAGCATCTTCAGGAGAAGAGTAAGGAGACTGGGCAGGTAGAGCCTCTTATGAAGATGGTCCAGATATGGATTTTGGCTCACTCCTCCAGAATCTACACCCAGACAAAAGTACCCTTGTGCAAAAAACACAAACGCTTCTTTAAAAAAAAATAATAATGCTCAAGTTGCTATAGACTTCAACAACACATGCATACTCAATGGCCTCCTCCCAAAATTTTCAGTTAATGGTTATTTTCTACTATTCTTTCATTTGGATGACTAAGGATAACACAAGATGTTTTGCTCTACAGTACAATAGTAATTAGACATGTATCTGATGTCTATCTGAGACTCCAACTTCCAATAAATATCTCAGAGAGAAATCAGAGATATCAAGTGTCTACTCAGCTTCACCATACAGCTTGAGTGACAATCTAAGATATCCAACACCTCTCCATGACCATGACTGTGATCGACCCAGGTCTGTTACCCGAGATGTTCGCCTCCAACTCAGGAGGAGTTTAGTGTAATTCATTATTCAAATGGAAGTCAAGAGTCCTTTGCCTTGAATGCACTGTATCTGAAATGTCACACTTTATTCATTTATTGATTATCTTTTTCTTTTTCAAGATTTTTAGAATGCACACCACTTACTCTACTTACTTAACAGAGTTCACTGGTGCTTCAATTATAAAGCAAGATAATACACTGTGTGTATCATAACTCTGACAACACTGTATTGCAATTACACCAGGAAAAATATGTCTTATATTGTGTGTTACTTAAATTACAATGTTCTCTATGTATCCTCTCTTTTCATAATCAAGCAGGAAATGTAATGACAATTTTGAAGAAAGTAAGAAACATTTTACAAACACTTACATCAAAGAATTTTTTTGTCTTCATAGCTGCTTCATCCACCTTATTAGCAAGGTCATCCTGGTACTCCTGGCAGGTGGTGCCTCCATGCTGGGCCTGGGTGTGGGAGAATGGACCACACTATCATTAAATTACCATTACATTGAAGCATAGTCATGTTTATAGTAAATTTTAGCATGTACATATATTCTTGGTTTAAATTTGGTCTGCATTTCCCTAGACAAGTTTTTGTGAATATATAATATGAGGTAAATAATGCTACCATGTAGAGTACTTACCTATCAGTTTACTATATACCAAGCCAATATTCCACACAAAGGAAAGTACCAAAGACAAGGTACCACATGCAAGGACTCACTCATCTTTACATGAAATGACAAACAATTAAACAATATATCATCAATCACATTCATGCATTTACAACTGAACTCCATTCATCTCTGTCATGCACAACCATCCCCTCTTACTCCACACGACATGCCAACAACCATATACATAATGTAATGAAAATAAAAAGCTTTAAAAATATATAAAGATAAAACTCTGCATCTCTAGTTTGATATTGTGAGCTCTGAGAAAAGGAAAAAAATCCAAGAAGTGAAGAGAAGTGATTAAAATAGTGTTGCAACTACAGAGTGAAAAGTGGAAAAGTCAATAAAAAAAATTCTTGAGATTGAAGAGAGTGAAAGCTTGAGAAATCTGTCTTGTATATAAAATTAATAAAGAAATGAATAAAATAAGCATAAGTAATACTAAAATGGGGCTGGCAAGTTTACTGATTAGACAAGGAATTTCTTGCTACTATATAATCTTATGGTGGCAAATGCCTGCCTGATGGCAATATGGGCATCATATGCACCTGGAGCCTGAGGTCACTTGAAGCTCTGCTGCTAGGCCTATATTAAGACAGAATAAACCCAGACATTCTGTGCACTCCTTCTCTCTCTCTCTCTCTCTCTCTCTCTCTCTCACTCCACCGCCTACTTACTTCATGTTCATGTTTCATTTCAGTGATGCAGAAGATAAAATCATACTATAAAAAAAGCCTTTTCTAAATAATAATATCCACCATTTCATTAGAATAAGTACAATAATTCTATGTTACTTCATTTGAAAGATTTTTCATATGCTATTTAAATTTATTTCCAGTGACACATGCAATAATCACCTGACAAGTGAGGCAGTTGTCCTTTCCACAGACGTCACAATGGAATTCATTAACATTGTCTTCAAACTGGCAGAATCCTGGACAGTCAGGAGTCTTGCAGTGGAACACATTCTGCATGGCACCCTCAGCTTGCTTCACAGACTTGTTCAGGTGCTGCTCATATTCCTTCGCAGTCAACAACTATCCAGACACACAAAAATCACGATCAATTACCCACATAGATAAAAATTTTTGTAGCCATCTGCAGGTTAGCTATGTACTGTATTTGATAGTATATGAGATATGTCTTCCCACAAAAGAAAACAAGAAAAAATTCTGCTGGAGAGTTATGACTGAAAATATTTTATCATTAAGAATTAATGCTATATATTACAGGTTACATTTTCTCAAACGAAGGAGTAAACTGGAAAAGAATGACAGCAGGAAAAATTTAAACCACAACAGAATTATTCTAAATAAAAAAAAAAATCCAAAGCCTAAGTAATAATAACTAATGTGTTAAAACATAAAGAAATGCACTGCCAAATTGCTATCAAGTGCTTAAGTGAGGTAGCACAAACAACATGCTGGTAAACAATAAGCCTGAATTTACTGGTTGATAAATTGTGTTATATACAGTATATTACCAGAAAGTCAATGATATGTCATTGAACCTTGAAGAGGCAGTGTATACTAGTGTGGGCATGGGTGGACAGTGCTCCCAAACTCATGTATTCGAAGGCACTGTCATTAATACATATAATTTTGCTTTCATCACTTCTTGATTTATTTTGATAAACTTGTATGTTGTGATTATTATCAATATTTTGTTTGTATTCACCAAATATAGTGCGACACTTTTCTTGCAACATAAATGCAAAACATAAATCAGTAAATATAGTTGTGAATATGTAGCAGTAACCAATCTGCACTATATCAACAACGTAATATAGGCTTACTACTCATACAGTTCAACTTCCATATGAAGAGGATAAAGTACTAATTCTTTACTCTTTGTCAACATTTTTGCTATTATGTGATGGTAGTCCCCCAAATTCCCAAAATATTTTAGTGGATGGGCATCACATGGAGAAATAACAACTCTATGCCACACAATAGAAAAAAATAAAATAAATAAATAAATAAATAACTTACAGCTTTTATTTCTCTGTCTTGCAAAGAAGAGTCACAAGAGTACTGGCTGTCCCTGTAGGGGCACTTCACATCTGCTGTGTCAGAATACTTGATACCATTGGCCAAACAATCCCTAGAATGAGATGTGCAAAATTCTGATGTATACATCAAATTAAAATTAAATAAAAACTAAAACAGGAAAACAATAAAAATGGAGAAAAATCAAAGAAATATCAACAGCATGGCTGTATAACTCTAATACTTCAGTTCAAACAAATATGATCTTTATCTATGCAATAATGACTTTTATCTTTGCTAATTCTGGAAACCTCAGCAAAATCTATGTGGAATATAAAAGCCTAATAATATCAATACATATCATTAGAATTCCACATCTCTTATAAGTAAATTTTTTAATTTAATTCTCATCACAGGGATATCATACATAAACAATAGAGAGTCTTTTCAACCCAGACATTTTACTGACCTGCAAAAAGTATGAAGGCAATCCCTCAGCACCACACCCTTCCCTGAGTCCACATCCATAAAGCACACTCTGCATTCAAAAGGGTCGGGGTTGGGCACATAACCCTGGCGGTCCAGCACAGACACAACGGCACCCAGGCCAGAACCCTGAAGGAATGGCAAGACACAATGGTCTAGATTAAAATAAAAATGTGTTATTGCATAGTAATGAGATCAGCCATAGTGGTAATGAAAACAAATATGTACTTAGTAACTATAACAAAGAACATTTAGAAGTTAGAAATAAAGGCTCAACCCTATAAAGGTCCCTATTCACTTCCTATTATTTCATAAATATTTCTTGAATTCTTATTTAAAAATCATGCATATTATAATCTTTTATCTATAAAGGTTTAAAATGACCTTGGTTTACATAATTTTGACTAATATATCAAATGGAGTTAAATAAGACATAAAGTTAATTTTAAGAAAACATCTTGCCAATTTGTAGTAGCACTTATGAATCGCAAATTAACATAGGTATATAAACATAATATTTGTAAAATGTGAATTACCTTAGACTCCAATACTTTCCATTTAGTGTGTTTATAATAATTGGTAATGCTTTTCAGATTTTCAGAATGTTTTTACAAATATCAATTTTGCATTCATAAATCATGACAAATAACAAAATTATCCTATTCTTAACTTCATAATCTGAAGGACAACCAAATAAAATTAATTAACAAACTGCAAATTAGCTCTAAAATATGTAGTCCAAATGTTTATGTATGGATGTATATACTGTGTACCATCGAGCCACAAGTTTTATTGAAGAATGACCAAACAGTGCACATACAGACCTTGTCCACAGCTCCAGCAACTTGGTGTGATGTACCGGGCCGCTCAGTGGCACAGGCCTCACAGCCAGGCCTGGACCATTTGTTCACCAGAGTACATGAAGGACACACCCAACCATGACCTCTGGATGTGGATGGAAGCTCTTTCTGAGATTCATTTGGCTGGGCATCTGAAGAGCTTTTATTTGGTGTTTGCTGATGAGATGACTCCTGTTTTTTAGGTTCTGATAACTGCTGCTTATTTGTTTCACTTGGTAACTGCATTTCATGATTCTTTGAGTTTTGTTGTGGTTGAGATTTCATAGCTAACTTATATCCTATTTCTGACAACTGAGAATTTTGTGATTTTTCTTTTTGGAAAATCTGCCTTTGTTGATTAACTTTGTCATTTTGTTTTGTATCATAATCCTTCTTTTGTAATGATTTTCCCAATGGTGCACTGTTTTCATTATCATTCACTGTCAACTGAGGCTGCAAACTTGAACCTGCACCTGAATGTCCTTGCATAACATGAGGCTGAGGTTGCTGAGATTGACATTTGTGCTGTAAGTTATCTTGTTTCTTCTCATTTGCTACTGCTAGTTCATTACCATTGGAGTTTTCCACATCTAATCTTCGGCCGGATTGGTTAAAATTAATTCTACTTTTGTGTTCTATTTCTTTAGATACTGCTGAGTTATGGGTGGGAACTGACTCATTTGCATATAAATTGAAATTGTTACTTTTGGAAGTCACAACCTGATTATAATTTGTAGCACCAGAGTATCCATTCAACAAAATCTTCTGATTTAATAAATCATTTACATCATTGGTCTTGCGATGTGTAGTAACAGGTGGTTGAAGTGAATATTTAACATCTTGTGCATCGTATCCTAAGGTTCTTTGTTTATATCTTCCATCTTCATTTTGGTTGATATTTTCATATAATTTCTCCATATCAGCTTTATTTTCTTCTATCTCATCTTCCTCAAGAGTATCATCATCATCTTCATCATCATATTCATCATCTCCCTCTTCCTCCTCCTCCTCCTCTTCCACTTCATCATCCTCATCTCCATCACTACCATCAATGTCAGTACTAACTTCATATTTCCTTGAGTCAGGATTATAATACCTGTACTCCACATTGCCTTCATCATCATAAACCTTCAAATACCTTGGTTTGTCAATAGCCACACCTCCTGATGCTCCAAGTTCTTGAGAATTTTCTCCATAATTACTTTTCCCTTGAACTTTCTTCTTTGTGGAAGCATTTGCCTGAGATTCCAATTCAGGTGCCACAAGATAAAGGAAGATGGGGCAGCCCTCAGAGGTCACTCTGTGATGTTCAAGAGTGATTTGATCATCATCGGCAAGCCGCTTTCCTAAAATCCATCGTTGAACTTCAGGTGGAAAGCCAAAGTCTTGACAAACCTATTGATCAAAAGGTACACATTAGTACATTGACACTGTTATTTATCTGTAATATTTAGAAGAAAATATGTTAGTTCATTATATATAATGACATATTTCATAAGGATATATACCATATCATATATATATATATACAGTAATAATCCGCTTAACGAACGTTCGTTTAACGAATTTCCGGTTTAACGTGCTATATAAAATTAGACCAAAAAATCCGCATAACGTACAACCACATCCGTTTTAGCGAATTTTCTGGGTTTGAATTTGCCGGGTGAGGGACCGAACGTGGTAGCTTCGCTGTGATTGGCTGGCTCCCCGCCTCTGTCTCTAGTGCTCCTGGAGCTGGATCCAAGATTCTTTAACAATGTCAGAGCAACCTCTTGCAGCGAAATGGCATCCATGAACGCTTGGAGGGACGGTGACAAGGTTGCTATCAGGTTGCTCTGAGTTTGCTGGGAACACCACCTCTGGAGGTTGTGTTACTGTCTTACATATGCATTTATGTTCACAAAACAACATTTCTATTAGCTATTTACAAACTTTGCCCCCAAGAAAGGATTGTTTTATAATGCATGAAGTGAAATCTTACATGGAATACCAAAAGATAAAGCAGAGATGAGATGAGCCACAGGCAGGCGGGAGACTCATGCCACTCGGCTGCTTCTTCTTCTTCTTGTGACCCTTTTAGCCTGCGTGTTGTCTTTCCCCATGATATTTGTTTCCACTCCTCTATTGCCTGCTATAATGGATATCATATCTTAGTATTCATATACGCTCATGCCACGAGGATAACCTTGACTCCGTGGCACTGAGTGATAGTAAATTACTAATGAAATACCGCGGTATTTCATTGATAATTCACTATCACTCAGTGCCATGGAGTCGAGGTTATCTTCATGGCACTTTATGCATTACAAAACAATCCTTTCTTGGGGGGCAAGGTTTGTAAAAAGCTAATAGAAATGTTTTGTGAACATAAATGCGAGAATGTGAGAGACTTTGTACGCAGCTTCTCTAACTTCCAATGACTCATATGACATCATAAAAGTAGTGGTACACCGGTGGCCCAATATGCTGCCAAATGTATATATAATTTTTTTTAACCCATATGGTGTGTTGGGGACCAGCCCAGAATGCATCTCCCCCTATTTCCATTATTTCCTATGGGAAAATTACGTCCGCTTAAAGAATTTTCGCTCTACGAACAGCTTTGACATCCCTTATCCTGTTCGTTAAGCGGAGTATTACTGTATATGTATATATAGGGAGGCAGTGGTGTAGTGGATAAGGTGGTGAGCGTGGGATTGGGCAGACATCCATGCATAGGTTTGAATCCCACCATGTGCCGTCTTCAAACTTCGCCATTTGTTGAGTGGTTTAAAGTTACCTACATGTCACCATGGTACCCAGGTTTTGGTGGAGGTGTAATTGCCTCATACCAAAGATGTGCTTAGGTGGTGATATGGGCCCTAATATTGGTACCAACATAAATAAAATTGCCTGCGCTGCTTATGGGCGGAAGCTGAACAGCGCTTCCCATACTCTTCAAGTATACCTAACAGGTGCTATACAACAGGTGCTTACAAAAAAAAAAAAAAAAAAAAAATATATATATATATATATATATATATATATATATATATATATATATATATATATATATATATATATATATATATATATACATGACACACATACACATTATTAATAATGGATGCTCAAACAAATAAAAGAATCAAATTAATTTAATTAAAATAGGTAAAATACAATGAAAAACATTCAAAATACTTTGAAAAGTTCAGAAAGGACAAAAAAAGAAGAGAGAGAGAGAGAGAGAGAGAGAGAGAGAGAGAGAGAGAGAGAGAGAGAGAGAGAGAGAGAGAGAGAGAGAGAGAGAAGCAGAGATAAAAATCAAGAATAGCTTGTATGTACTATGTTTGCATCCTATGTAGAATGTTTAGAATGGCATTTCATGGCATGTTTTCAATAATGACATGATGACGAGGATAATGATGATGATGATGATGATAACGATGATGATGATGATGACAGACAATATTTCTTACTGAGTGATTTCTTCCCATAAGAAAATGCATGTGTAACCACATACCTTTTCTCTAAGCTGACCCACAGTCATTGTTGGCGTCACGGCAAATGACAGAGGACCCTGGTGGCTGTTCTTGTCCTCCACATACATCTTCACACTGTCATTAGAAATTATTCCATTGACTAACTTTAAATATCTCAATATCTTAATGAAAAGAATCTTTTACTCTTCTATATACAAAAGAATATGTATGGAATGACTTTATCTGTCAGTCAAAACACAGACTTACTAGAATGGTTGATTTGACTCCTTGTTTTCTTTCATATGTACATGAAGTCCATCAGGCAACTTTGTAATAGTGTCTGATTTCACTTCGCGTCGTGCAGGATCAACTTTAATTTCTCTTCTTGCTGCAGATGGAGAATAAGTGATCTTGGGTGTTTCCTGCATATTTGGTACTGTTTCAGTCTCTGTATCTACTTCCTGTGCTTCAGTACCATTGAAAGACTCATGTGATGAATCTATTTCTAATATTTGCTTTGGTTGTGGAAGAACAGATGAGTTTGTGGTGGCCTCAGAGGAATCTTCCAATTTTGAGAGTGAATAGGGATTTTCTTTCTGTTGCACTAACTTTTCTAAATTATTCACAGAAGCCATGTCCAGGAGATTGTCATGATCATCAGTACTCAGTTCATCAACCTCCATTACTTCTGTAGCATCATAGTAGCACTCTGAAATATTGCTAGAAGCTTGCATCCCTGAACTTTCAGCATCTGAATGAATGGGAGCCAGCTGTCTAGCTTCATCACAGTTGGATGACAAGTTGACTTGGGTTGTGGAACTTCCAGCAGATGTACTTCTGTTTTCATTTTTATTATTTCTTGTAACAGAACAAGATACTCTAAAGTCTGCAAGTTCATGAGCCAGTTTTGCCGCTTCAGCGTGATTTCCTCTGGAGATGGCAGCCTCCAACTTTTTGAGGAGCTTACCGATGTGAAGTGTGTTGGTCTGACCTAAAGCTGGTTCTTCAACTCTGAGGTTTGCTGTGAATAAATTTTTTTTTTTTTTTACGAAGGTAATACAAATTCATGACACAGACATAAGGGAGGCATATCATATATCCATGGTAATTCTATCACAGCTTTTGTTACAGATCAGCGTACAATATGTATATATCATGGATGGGACTACACAACAACACTGCAAAGCACTATTTCTCAGAGCAAAGTTCAGCTTAAATAAATAATCAAATAGTGAGTAAAACTAAAAACCATTATCAAACACATACTAAAATAAAAGAAAAACATATTTCTGTATTCTGAAAATAATAATAATAATAATAATAATAATAATAATAATAATAATAACAATAATAATAATAATAATGCTCAACAAGAACAACACTTACTACAATAGCAAATTCAATTTATCCCTCATGGGAAGATATTTATGAGGATATATAGCAATGAGTTGCTATCCTGATATTTGCAACAAACTGTACTGTTGGATTTGTTTTCAGTAGAAATTCCTTTAGGAACCTATTTCTGATATATATATATATATATATATATATATATATATATATATATATATATATATATATATATATATATATATATATATATATATATATATATATTCATCATGGTATGTCATAGACTTTCCTATCATTACTATTATTACTACCATCATCACTGCCATTATTGTGATCATTATCATTAGGTGAAGATAAAATAGATTTGCCTTCCTTTATCATGTTGTAGTCCCATTTCAGCAAACAGTGAATAGGTATAGAATGTAAGATGAAGAGCTGTGATCTTGCTTTTCCTGCAAAAACATAGGACAAGGACTTGTATCCACCTATGTGAGCAATGTGTATGTGTACTGTGTGGTACTTCTGAGACCAAAAATACAGTGTTTACATTACATCCTGAGAAATAAGCAAGGTTTGGTATGATAAACAGATGAGTAATACAGCATAAATGCCCATTATTTCAGTTGTACAAGTAATGGACAGTAGTAATGAAATAGCAGCCCAGAGATAGAATGGTAATCATGTTTGACTATCAATAAGAAGTATGCAAGTTGGGTCTCTGGTACTGGAGGGAAATAACCATTTCAGCTTCTTTCTACAAACTGTAATCTATGTTTACCTAACAGAGAATATTTACAGGATGTATGTAAATTGAAGAGCTGTAAGTTTATACCTAGATAGGAACAAGAGGCAAATAATCCCATCCTTTTGTATTTATCTAGTAGCAGTACATGAATTTTAGTCAAGGATGTGCTGTCCTGTCTCAATATATATACTTTAGTCTAGCTTGGTGTATGTAACACTTCTGGACCTAATTAATTTCAAGTATCATTAATAATATGGTATACATAGGAAGTTACTTTCTTGGGTATGTTTAAGCGTGATTTTTTATGTCTATGCTTGTAACATTTTGTTCTTTGACCATCCTTCATCACAAGGTCCTCTTTTGTTCACAGTTCAGTTGAATTGCTGCTAGCGGGATTTAAATGAGAAGAGTGTGAAGGAGGAGGATCTTATGACTAAGTAAAATGGAGAGAGAGAGAGAGAGAGAGAGAGAGAGAGAGAGAGAGAGAGAGAGAGAGAGAGAGAGAGAGAGAGAGAGAGAGAGAGAGAGAGAGAGAGAGAGAGAGAGAGAGAGAGAGAGAGAGAGATAAGGGTAGACAGCACAAATGTTAAAGTAATATTGAATGAGAAGCTGTCCAAAGATAAAGTTCCCAAGAATCTAAGCTCTAAGGTGGCCACATGTTGCTGTAGATGAAGGAACACATGTAGGAAAGAGGTTTGGAATGAATGAAGGATAAATAATAGAGAAAAAAAATAATAACATTAAACAATGATCACTTGATATGAACAGAGTAGACTATGTAAGGGAATAGTGAAAGCAACTGCTTTGTATTTAACATTGGAGGAAGGGAAATGACATGAATGTACAATGAATTGTGTTCTCCTTAAGAAAATTCTTAGAAATTAATATCATAAATAATACAGGTGGACATTACTACTACTATCATTATTTAACTTTGTATAAACAGAAACTTAACTGCATACAAATTATTATTATCAACTAAAAGATGGGAATAACAATGATGATGCAGATCAGTATGACAGTTTCTATCCTTTGCAGTATGCACATGTGTAATAAATGAGTCTCTTCTTTATTTAAGACAGAAGTTAGAGGAGAAACCATTACTGTCAATCAATTATGAATACATTTATAGTGATCTTATAAATCCCCACAACTGTACTGGTATTACAATGCTGAGTATCCTTACCTTTAAATGTAGCAATTCCATCAGCCTCTGTTAGCTGGTGACTCAGTCTGTCAACATCTTTTGGTTCCAGCAGTGGCCAGACTTGAGGCTCAGTTCTTGTCTCAGGTGCCACAGAGGTTGAATCATCATTAACAATCCTGCATCTATCATCATTCATGTGTTCAGTTATAATACCAGACACCTCTATGACCTTAGAAGAACTTTGTGTTGAAGAAGTAGCAACATCAGTTATGCCCCTTGAGTCTGAGTATGTTGAAGACTCACTATGTTGGGCCTCTATGTTAACAAAATCTTCTGCTTGGATGAGCTCAAAAGTACTAGAACTTATTGACATAGAGTGCTTTCTATGTTCAGTGTACAAGACTCCATCCATGATGACTCCCTCTGAAGTCTCCTTAATTTTTGCAGAGGATTTGGAAGCATGGTGAGCATTTCCAGGAAGATCATTAATGTCAGTAGAGGATGATTGTGAAGAGGATGTGTACCTTCTCATTTTGGGAGAACCATTAACTGTGTTAGAAGAAGAGTTTGATCTATCATTGGTCTGGAAACTTTGTGGAACTGATATCTTCAGTAATTTTGGTCTTCTTGTTACTTTACTTTTTTGTCTAAATTTATCTATACTTTCTAGTTCTGCTATAGCAGCCATTTCATCAAATTTTGCTATGGCTGAAAATACCTCCTTCTCCCTTGGACAATTACTTGCACTTTTAGATTTGCTATTACCACCACTGCATCTCTCAGACTCTGGACTGGTGGCTTCTGGATACACATGCTCAAAAGCTCTTGTCCTTTCAAATAAACTACTATTCAATTTTCTGCGACAGATAGCTGGCTTTTCTTTATTAGCATGCTGCAATTGCTCAAATTGGTTAAAAATACTAACTGCAGCCCGCACAGCTCCACTTGGCTTCATTACTTGAGGTTTACAGTAAGACTTGCTGAAAGAACTTTCCTGCATTTTATTCTCTGGACCACTAAGTTCTGAGCTGTCATTTCTTTGTATGGAGCTGTCATTCACTTCTGATGTTACTCTATTAAGTTCTTGACCTTCTAAAATTGAATTCTTAGTGACTCTAGTAGTATGATTTCTAATCCTAGTTTTTTTTTCTTTATCTGGTGGTACATATGCTCCTACAACATGCACATTTCTTTCTTGAAACTTAGCAAGTCTTGCTTTTCTTATAGCTTCCATATCAGGTTCTTTCTGCAAACTTTCATTTGTATGTGACTCTTTGATAGTTAATGACAAAACCTGTTCAGTATTTTCATTGGTTTCCCGAGAGGTTTCATTTCCTGCAATGAAAGTGGATGGTGGTCCTGTGGCAGTACCAAAAAATTTCATTTTGGGTTTTGCACCTTTATTTTCACTATCAGATTTCACTTGATTATTAGATGCTATGCTATCTGATTCTTTTCCTGATTTCTGTGTATTTTTACTGCAAACTTCTTTGTTAGCTGGGATTCTATCTTTTGATGACTTTGTTGTTGGTTTTCCAGAATTGTTGCCTTTTACATGTTCATCAAATGTTCTGAAATATTTTTGCAATTCTTTCTCCCAATTAATATCCTTCTTTTTATCAACTGGGCAACTTTGTTCATTAGCCAATGGCTCTGCATTACTTGGAAAAATTGCTCCTGCACCTTCTAAAACTTCCCTTGGACATTCTCTAATACCATTATTACCATCTTCAAAGATTACAGTAACAGGACTTTCATTTGAAACACTTGCTTGAGGACTAACAAAATCTGATGTCAAGGATTTACCATCATCATCCACCCTCTTCGGGTTGGCAGGTCTGCGTGCCAAGCAAGCTTCACACTGCAAACGCCATGGAGTATTGTTCAAGGTGCACATATCACACACCCACTTGAATTTGCGACTAGCCTCACCATTTACATTTACTGGAGATGGGGTTACTTCTATATTTCCACAGTTATTCTGTTCAACAGCACTATGCCAAGCGATAAAATTGTTGGCTTCTCTTAAATGTAACACTTCCTCACGAATCTTGTCCGCTTTTGTTCGCTGTCTCTCTTGGAATTCTTTTTCTTCTTCCTCGTTAATCTTTTCTATTTCCTGCCTGACATCTGCTAACTCTCTCATGATCTCACGCGCATCAGAAGAATTCAACTGAAAATCACAATTTTGTTCACTGTTAATCTCATCTTGGAAACTCTCTCTCCTTCCTCTCTCGGCAACTGACAAGATGGGCAGGTCTTCATATATGTCATCAGCAGGAGTTGTAGCACTGGAAGTCATGGATTCTGAAGCTTCAATAATTGTTGAAACATCAGGTGAAAAAAAATTGTTCATTCGAAAACCAAAATTTTTATTTTGTCTCCTAGGACTCTTTGGGCTTTCCTCTGTGTGAACATTTTCATCTTCTGCTTGTTCTTCAGTTATATGTCCATTGGTTGATGCTACTTTCTTCATTTCTCTAAATCCACCGAGTACTGGAGAATTTTTAACTTTAGACTCAGCTGGACTTTGGGAATCTTTAGCTAGACGATAGAATAATTCTGCATCTATGGTTGCTCGGTGCAATGGAGAATCCCTTGTCATAGACGTGGATGACTCTGGAGAAACTGGTACATTCTGATGTGTGATGATAGATCTTCTATTGTCAATGAGAGTGAAATTGATTTCCTTAGAATTGGTCTCTTCTTCTGGAGACCTTACATTATAAATTGGATGGACTTTGGCTTGGGATAAATGTTGCAGGTCTTCTCTCTCCTCCATCTTCAATGTTGTCTGCTTAGAATAGCTTTGAGGCAGGGTGAAATCATGGTCACCAAGACTAAGGTTATCATACAACCCAATTCTGGTATGTACTATTTGCTCTTCCATTTCAGTATTCACACTTGCCGATGACTTTATTGTACCACTACCAGATGGACTTAATGTACCTATATCTGAAACTCCACCTACAGATTTGTCCTTTGGTTGAGGGAGAAAATCTGTTTGAGTTAGAAAGTGAGGTTCACTGGTTCTGTAAAACTGATTGTCATAAGTTTGCTTCTGTGCTTGCTTGTTCTCCTGCTCTCTCTGCATCTGTTCTGATGCTGCTCTATCCAATTCACTGATACTTGCCAACAAAGAAACTTGGGATTTCCTTTTCTCTTTTTTCTCTTCTTTTGGGGTGTGTGGAGCCTGATTACATTTTCCATCAGTCTTGCCCCCTTTTTTCAGGCTACCACCTAAACTTAGCTTCTGGCGTGCAAACTGTATTTCTGGCATCCAGGTATCATATATACAGTCACTAGTCTTTTCCTTATCTACAACATTTTTAGTGTCCTTATTCTTATTCTTCCTTTTGTACCAGGGACGAGGGGAAAGACTCACCTTACCAGAGTCAGCAATTGCAGGACTAGGTGGAGATTCTATAAGATCTTGCTTTGAAACTCCACTCTCTACCAGCACTGACTCTGAGGAACATTGACTGCTGGAGGGCCCACTAGAAGTAATACTGCTACTCTGAGATTTCTGTGACTTAAGTGTTGTTGAGGCAGAAGAGAGAGACTGGGAAAGGGAACTGACATTAGAAACAGTACTTATTGGGCGATCAGAATCTTTAGAGGAGCCAGAGGATGCTGGAGATTTACCACTTTCTTTTGATAACGATCTTCCAGGTTCTGTTTTACTGTTGTTACCTGTGGGAGCCTGGGCTGGTGGTAATGGAGCTCTTCTTTTAACTCTAGAATAGATCACACCCTCACTTTTGGATTTATGAAGTTTCCTTCCATTGAAGTCTTGGTCAAGGGAAGCAGGGGAAATAGGTTCTGGAGTTCTGACAGGTCTCAGGTCTCTATTAGGTAAACTAGCACAACTTTTTTGAGACTTCAATGATTCTGAATCACCTAGTTTTGGTGAATTGGGTGGTTGTGGGGCTGGTCTCTTCTTCCTTGTCAAAGTTGCTCCTCTAGATCCAGGTCTTGATGATGTGTCTGAGCAAGCACTAATGACTGACAACCTCCGGCCATTTTCTTCATCACTGGAACGAGAGTTTCCCCTTCCAGAAGAACTTTTTGAGAACAGTTTATACCTCCTAGTCATACCAAACTGGCCTTGTTTTGAGTCAGTTTTGTTTTGAATATCAGCACTCCTACTCCTAATGATGGGGGAATAAGCACTGCTACTGATGGTGCTTGAGAGACTGTTCATACTCCCACTGCTTGTGTTGCTCATCCCATCAATGGAAGCTGATCGCTTTTTCTTATTCCTAAACCATCGAAAGATGCCAAAAAATCCAGATCTTTCTTTCCATTCAGAGTAAGGACTCTGAGATGATGAATATCTTCCAGGTGTGCTCATACATTTTGATAAATCACTTGCTATTGTTGATGTGCTGGAATAACTTGATTTTTTCCCATAATGCCTTTGATATTCACTAAGACTTGGACTAGATGGTGTTGATATGCTGGGTTGACTTGTCCTTACTCTTTCTGAATAATCATTGTATACAGCCTTGGATGTTAATGTGGATTTTCTTATCATCGTTTCACCAAAGTACAATGATTCATTACTAAAATTGTCATTAAAGTCACCCTCATTCTCTAATTGCTGTGCTGCTCCTGTTTCTGTCACTGATCCACTTGTAACCGTCCATAAGCTTTTCTCCTGGCTAAAACTGCAGTCCCAGGAAGTATCCTGAGCCCCTGTGTTTACATGTCTCCCTGCGAGGAGTTGCTTCTTACTTGTGTATGTGGAGATGTCTGTGATGGAGCACTGTGTTGGAGTGATGACAGTAGCACCAGTAGAAGAAGGGACAGATGAAGTCATGCTAGTAGCACCCATACTCTTGTGCATGTGATGGTGTGAGGTCTTCTCTCCACCATTTTCCACTGCACACCTTGATGACACCTTTAGATCATCTTCATTTTGCTGTAGGAAATTTAATTACTGAACTTTTATGTTTACAAAATACTATTCTTATGACATTCTAACTAAGATCACCAAAACATGTGTATCTGCAATGCTAAAGAATGTCAGCAAATGCAAGATTTGCTATAATGAGAAAGGTATTTAGGAAGAGAGCCTGCTATCATCACTTGAACCTCTATCAATAAAAACGCATTTTTATTAATGAAATACAAATTAGTACGTATTCATGTCAAAAAGCTATTCAATGTATGACTTGATTTAGTTACATTATACACCATCTAGCACTACTCATTGTATTATAAACATGTACAAGTTACAAACAAAATATGGGCATTATCTTTCTACATAGCTTGTATTACCAGTTGAAATGAGCAAACACAAAAACTGAAAACCACCACACACCTTTCAGTACGGTGAAAGATAATCAACAAGTGAAGAACTGAAAAGCAGGAATAAGACTGGGGGGACAAATTTTGCAATGAAAATAGATAGGGTACATTAATTTAGGAAGAAAGAAAGAAAGAAAAAAAAAAAAAAAAAATAAAAAAAAAAAAAAAAAAAAAATATATATATATATATATATATATATATATATATATATATATATATATATATATATATATATATATATATATATATATATATATATACCACTGACCTAAAAAGTGAAGGAATCAACACACTACAATGGATCATTGGTTCTCAAACTTAATGCCATACAAAATCCAAAATGTATAAAAATTGAAACCATTTTTTTCCACACAAATCAATGTAAATAGGATTAACCTGTCCCCAAACACCCATCCATCCAGTCTTAGTGACTAATGATAGATGCTCTCACTGTATTTGCATATGCTGTATATGCCCAGTCAGCTACTATGAAATGATAATCACTGGCCATGAAAACAATATGCCTTTCAAAATCAGTAGTGTGTGTGTATTTAGTGGATGAAAACCTGGAGCAGTACATTCAATAAAAAAAAAGGGCATTTTTAAGTAAATGCAAGTTGGATGAAACAGATAATGGTACAAGTGTAGATGATATCCTAAGTTAACAAAATGGTAATATCCTAATGTAAGTAAAAGTCAATATACACAGAAAATAAACTCAAGAAGCTGCATGTCAGATAAAAATAAGGTTGGAAATCTAAGTAAAATCTGGAATGAAATGTTAGAAATATAGTGGTAAACTACCAGTGAACACTGTAAAAGAAAATCATGTAAACAGAAAATGGCTGG
Source organism: Portunus trituberculatus (assembly GCF_017591435.1). Lineage (NCBI taxonomy): Eukaryota > Metazoa > Arthropoda > Malacostraca > Decapoda > Portunidae > Portunus > Portunus trituberculatus. Next base: position 24,853,004 of record NC_059295.1, on the reverse strand, counting down.
ACAAGAATCATTGAAATACACAATAAGTCCTAAAATCAAGTATATTTTTCAAAAGTTTCATATTTTAGAAAAATTGCTTTTAGGGGTGCTAGTATTACAGCACAGCCAAACTTGTCAAAGAACTGTAACTAAAAAAACACTGCATGTCACACCATAGAAACGCGCCCACACATGCTATCAGCATATCACATCTGACACAGCATTTTGAACAATGCTTTGTACAGTCATGAAAATATTGGAAACACTAGACATGGTGCTAAAATTGTACACACTTGTCCAAGACATTCATGTTTGTAGCTTGTAGTCTCATCCACTTGAGTGCTACCAACATGACTATGACAGTTTCCAATATAATCCAAAAAACTTATGTTCAGAACATGTGTGTGACTAAGTCTGTGAAAAAAGTAGAAACATATATGAATTTGAGGAAACTTGTGTTGACAATGAATCTGGCCAGCAAGAGCATTATTCATTTACAGCATAATGATCTCTTTTCTGAGTCAGTTGATCCTAAAGAAGTTTCAACGCATTTTAATCTGTGGCAACGCAACTTAAGTTATCTTGAACTTGGGTTTATGACTGAAATAATAAAATTCCTAATATACAAGCACAACATGGAATTCTTATAAACATAATCCAGCATTTGGGAAGAACATGTGCTCCTTTTTTAATCTTAAGACTAATATGGTCAAGGATTTATGGGCTTAAACACCTTTAGAAATCCTTCATATGATACTAGCTACAGTGCCTAAGGGAAGGCAAGAGCCACAAAAGAAAGGCCACCAAACACTAAAGATATAAACAGTAAACATTTCTTATTCTTAGTGTTACTAGTCAAGATGTGCCCCTTTTTTTCTTTGGCAAACAATATTATGCACAAGAAGATTTTCATGGGAAAAACATACTCATTGTTTTAATGAATTAAAAACATTGAAGTAAGAACCAAGAATCACATATTTTTCTTACCTTATTCATTCTCCTACCTGCACAGCTCTCTTTGCAGTCCAAGCAGGATGACAATTGTTCATATTTGCAACTTTAAGAGAACCTAATGTTTTTTTTAATTGTCAATTAAAAATGCAGGACCATTAAAGGTTTAGTATTATAACACAAAATACAAACATTTAAGTGAAATTAGAGATGCCATAACAGTAGCAATTGAGTTAAGTTGAAATTAATTATTCCATGTAGCACTGATCAAACCCACTGTATGTATATACATGATGACATCACTTCTTACTGCTAAGGTGTAGTAATCATGCAGGAGGAGTTAATAAAAAGCAAAAAAGTAGCAGACTTAGTTTTATTAATTTCCTGTTATAAGCATGTGGACGGTACAACAAAAAGCATCTAAATAACTGATGCCATGCAAATTGACATACACACATACATACACACACACACACACACACTCAAATTTTTCTTACAATATATATATATATATATATATATATATATATATATATATATATATATATATATATATATATATATATATATATATATATATATAGATAGATAGATAGATAGTGGTACCACTTTGAGGGTGAAGGGGGTGTCCACTATTATGAACTGTCTGTTACTGACAGATATTTGTCTACAGGACCCTTTAACTTCCCCCTTTCCTTTTTTTGATAATTTATTTTCTTTTAATAACCAGAAAAATATTCTTTTTAACATTTAAACTACCTTATTCAATGATCAATGCTGAAATAAAAGAGTTCATTATTATTTAAGAAGTGGACTTGACCTAACACGCCTTACATATGCAGTCTTGCTATGGACTATTGTCCTGCTGCAAGCTCACCATAAGGCTACCCTCACATCCAATCTAAGGAAGGAGAGAGAGAGAGAGAGAGAGAGCGAGAGAGAGAGAGAGAGAGAGAGAGAGAGAGAGAGAGAGAGAGAGAGAGAGAGAGAGAGAGAGAGAGAGAGAGAGAGAGAGAGAGAGAGAGAGAGAGAGAGCGCAGGAAGAGGTTTGAAGAAGCAGCTGTTGTTGACATTGCTTACTTTCCACCACAGTGATGAGACACAATTTGCTCATTATGTCATCTAGAAGAAAACCTAGCCCATTTCATACTAAATTACTCCCAATTAAAGAAAGAAACAAACAAAATAGTAGACCTCCAAAGATTGGTATATGAAGACAAAAATCAAGATAAACATACATAAATATACAGTCAACCCTCGGCTATCGTGACCTCAGCTATCGCGTTTTATTGCTATCATCCACCCATGAAAAGCTGCTAAAATTTCATTATCGCCACCTCAGATGCCTGCCGCCCAGCCATGACATCATGGGATATCAGAGTGCTCATTGGCCAAAACCGCCTTCACGCCAAGATCAATTCGGCTATCGGGTTTTCGGCTATGGCGCGGCTATTTCGGCCCCAATTGGGCGCGATAGCCGAGGGTTAAGTGTATGTATATATATATATATATATATATATATATATATATATATATATATATATATATATATATATATATATATATATATACAGGGTATCCTCGCACTTCAACAAGGTTAGGGTGGCTTTCATCGGTCAAATCAGCGTTTATTTGAATCGTGAAGCAATTTTTCCCATAAGATACATAAAAATTAGGGGGGACAGCGACCAACCTCAAGCCTTGACCTCCCAAAACATCATTATAACCCCTCAAAAACAATAACTTAGACTAAATCAGTACTACTAAAAGCTTCATTTATTTCTACCTTTTTTTATTAAACACATTAGGTTACTGTACAGTTAATTTTTTTAAATAAAAACACTTGCATGATGCAGCGATCCCACGGTACTTGTCCCTGTTTTTCCAAATTGTTGATACTGTTGATATAGGGACACCCATTTGCGCTGCAACGACACTGTGAGCTATACCTGCCTCATACTTTCTTACAAGCTCAAGCTTATCTTTGAAAGGCCCCTTAAGGGGCTATCACACTGGCCTACAATATAAGGAACGAGGAACATCCGCTCCAGATAGCTGGAACTTGCCCGGGATTAGTGGAGCAAAGTTGGGATGGCTTCATATCCATTCCAGTTCTCTGTATGCAATCCTAATGAAAAAAATACACATAATACATGTAATAAAAACCTTTTATTTAAACTAAAAAGAACATGCCTAAATTGGAATATTAAATAATATTTCATCAATACAGAAAGATAAAAAATTCATATCATGTCGATAGTTTGGGCACATCTCGGTTCTTCTTTAGTTTCTTTTACTTACTTTTCTTCCATAAGAGGAAGTGCAAATGCAATTCAGAATGAAGTATAGGTTGAGGTATAAGCGGCATGGTTTTGTTCTGGTTTGTTTTGATGCTTGGTCTTGGTTGCTGGGCTGTTTGCCTAGCATAGCAAGAACGCCGACAGCTTCTATGTGATAATGTTCCTGGTTTCGTACCAAGAACCATGGCCCACATTCCACATATCATAGGCCAGTGTGATACCCACTGGAATCCGCCTGGCAGGCTGGCGGTGGATTTGACCGGGTGGGTGGTGCGCGAGATATGAATGTCGAATTGGCGAATCAGTCGCTCAAACTTTGAGGATTGGGTATTAATTAACCGAGTTCGAATTGGCGATAATTCAAACTGCGAATGGTCGAATCACAAGGATCCCCTGTATACACACACACACATACTCCACTCTCATTTATCCAGGCCTCAATTATCTGGATTTTGGTTTATCTGGACAGTGTCCAGATCATAATTTAATAATTTGAGTTTAGTCAGCCAACAAATTAATTTGAACAATGTTCGCCTCACACACTTCCAGAAACAGCCAATAGATGGCAGCGCTGCTGTGGCAGGCGGTTGTAAACAAGTCCAGCCAACACTAGTGAACACTGTGTATTGTCCGGTCTCATCACATTTTTCACTTCATGATACAAGGCTGCATAATGCAGTATAAAGAGCAGAGAGTAAAATTTTTTCACCATATATACATCCACAAACCATTCATCTCAGATCCTGCTGGGAGATACTTTTCTCAACAGTCAAGCCAAATGACTCGCAAATGATAGTAAGTCATCTATTTCAGAACAAAAAGAGACCACTGATTGTAAAACTAAATCAATATGATTAATTCTACTACAATCACTGCTGATGTTGTTACATGACCTTGACAGCAAATAAAAGGTGAGTAGAAAAAGATGAGCAAACAGCACCAACTTATGTCACTATGAAGTATATATGGATTGGAAAAAAAATGTCATTATTAGCATGGATAGGTATTATGATAGAATTGAATGCTTGTGAGATGTTCTGAACGGATAAATGAAGCAAGCCATGTCTCTACTATACACCGAGGAATCTATGCATGTTCTTCCCCATGTCACTCCTTAAGATATATCCTCCAAATACCAGCACACATGCACCATTTCATCTATGCTGTGTTTCTAAATGCATGGGAACTCTTGTCAAAGGAACAATCAAGACATGCACACTCATATTATATTCTAATCACTTTTCAAACACATTCTCTAGTCTAAATAGATCTGCTATTTCAGCAACAAATACTCACTGACACATGACTAAACACACGACTTCCTTACCTTGTTGGTATTCCTACTGTGGATAATAGGTGAGTGATGGGACATTTTATTTTTGGATGGAGGAGGCTCAGGGGCTAAACTCAGGTCAGTGTTGGTTGGTGGCTGTGAGGTGTTTGAAGAGACTAGAGCCGACACACTGGAAACAATAAACAATGGTAAAATTAACAATATATCAACATGAATGCAGTTTAACTTTGAATGAGAAATATATGTAGTACTTCTCTGAGTATTCCTGACACCAGTTTATGCCAAAATTACCATCAAAATTGTTACAAAACGGAACTAACTTTGCAATACGGAAAGTACATACTGAAGTATTTGAATGGTGAAATGGGAAGATATTTTCAATTAATGATCTCCCCAAAAATCCTGGAACACTATTGCAACCAACATGTCTGAGTAGCTTCACTTTATGTTCATAAATAAAAACATAAGAAAAGAGAGACTGTCAGGCCTATACATGGCAGTCCCTGTATGAGCAAAGCTACCAATTCCATCTATTATCCCCCATCCACAAATTTATCTAATCTTCTTTTATAGCTCTTTATTGACTCAGCACTAACACATAACCACTGAGTCCGTTCTATTCATCAACCACTGTTTGAAACCCAGTTTCTTCCCATTCCTCTGGATTAAACCCATAATTTCTGATTCTATCCTTGCTACTGATCCTAAGAACTATTGTCCTCTCCAACATTGCAACAATAATATTTTTATATGTACCTTTTCTTCCCAATGACAATCTTTAAAAGGAGCTAAAGCAGGTGCCTAAGAAAAGCAGCAATCCATATAAAATTCTGAATTATGAGTTTGTATATGTTAAATGCTGGAATCAATAGGCAGAGAAGGGAAAGAAGTACAAATAATCTGAGTGTTGCAACAGAACACAATTCTCCATCATAATAGACAGCAACAAGACAAGTGGTTCCCAGAAGGTGTGGGAGTATGACAGAGTTCCTTCATGTCTCCCTCACCACTTAATGTGTACCTTGAATTTGTTATGGAAAAATCAGTAAGTGTAAACAACAAATCTGAATATGGTGAGGACTTAGTGAAATAAGATACGCAGACGATGCTACACTCATATCGGGTGGCAACGGAGGATAATTACAGAGGAGTTGGAACAGGCTTGTAAGTGATGGGGGCTGAAGATCAGTGGAGGAAAGAGCAAGATCATGTCACCTGTGAATGATAGGATTGCCACTGACCATCAAGACTTGGAACATGTAGAGGAGTTTACATTCCTGGAGAGCATTATACTGTACCAGGACCTGAAAATTATATCAAAAGAAGTTTAGCTTTGGCAGCAGCAGATTTTGAACACTCAGGAGAACAGTGTGGAATAGGAGAGACGTATCCATTGAAGGTCAGATTGTACAAGGCTCCTATCCACCCTATTGCCACACACACATTGGTGACACAGACCATGAGGCAGCAGGAGGAGAGAGTGCTCCTCACCTTTGAAAGGAGTTGCCCGAGGGCCACACTCAGAATGATGTTAAGAGATGCAGTCGGGAATGAGAGGGGAAAAAGAGAGCTGGGAATGGAAAGGACCACATTGGATGAGATTCAGCAAAATTGGAACAGATGGTTTAGTGACACAGTCAGAACACCACAGGAAGAATGTGTCTCCTTGGCATAGAAGGGGAATATGCCGGGCAACAACCCAGAGGGCGGCCCTCCAAGAGATGGCCAGGAAAAATTAAAGGGGATTTGTGTGTCCCATTACAGACAGCAGAACACAACATCCTCAGAGAGAGAAAAGAAGTGGTGGAGGTTGGTGGTGGTGTGCCAACAAGGGGCGGAACACACCTCCACTATTAAGTCAAGTAAAGTAAAGCCAGTCATAAGTTATTCTCTTTTTGTTACTGTTTATTATTATTATTATTATTATTATCATCATTATTATTATGGTGTATTTTGCTACATGCAAACTTGTACCCACTTTCCCAATATCCAAAATAAGACGGGGACCTTCGGTATAACAGATTTTCACAATTCTACTAATTTATTTTATACATAGTATATACATGCATATACATACATACATACATATATCTATATATATATATATATATATATATATATATATATATATATAGGCAACCCCGCTTAACGAAGGGGTTACGTTCCTAAAAAACACTTCGTTAAGCGAACCGATTATAACAAGTTTAACCCCTGACTTGAACTTCCATCGAGAGTAAGCAAAGCAAGAGTGAATCATAATACAGTGAAAGGTTTAATGAAAGTAAAAATTATGAAGTTTAACATTTAGGCAGTTAAATTTAAGTCATTATAATGTACACTAATGTATGTATGTACGTAATTTTATAATGTTGGTGATCTTAAATTTATGAAGGGAGGGAGAGTGAAATGAGAAAGACACTAACCGGCAACCTGTGGAATGTAAACAAAGTGCACATCATGGTACCGCATACAAAACTTATGTACCACATTTCCACAAGGCTTTCCATTTTATCCATTGTAGAGTCACGCATTCAGGTGGTTCTTTTAGCTTGCAAGGAAGATACAGTCTCACCAGCCTTCTTAATAGAGTCTGCTGACTTGAAAATAGTAGAGACAGTATATGGAGTCAAGATGGGGGCCAGCAAAGATATAGTGTCTATGAATAATATCCAGCTTCACTTCGAGAGTAAGAGACTTCCTGGTCTTCTTAGGAACGCTAGACCACATTGCAGGACGATTTGGTGGTAAGTTGAGCGAGTGAAGATGAGCTGCTGCTGACGCTGTTATGGGAGTGAGTGGTGCGTGTGCTATCCACGAGACGCTTGATCTTGATTCTACAAGTGTCCCAGGATTTCTCCTGAGGCAGGCCTTAGTATTTGCGCTCCTGGTGTATTCAAAAGCTTGTCGGCTTGCGTGATACGGCGGGGCTTTCAAACTTGGAAAAAATTTCCTGGATAAAACTTTGTTAAAGTGAGTTTGGTGTTCGTTAAATGAGCAGATGGTAGTAAAATGAAACCTTCGTTGTAGCGAAATTTCGTTGTGTGAACCTTCGTTAAATAGGGTTTGCCTATATATATATATATATATATATATATATATATATATATATATATATATATATATATATATATATATATAAACACACACACACAGTAAGTCCTCGTTATACGGTATATAAGCGTTACTGAAAACCTTACCACAAATCGAAATTACCGTATACCGAACCCGTTATAACATGTACTAATAGGGAATGTGTTCCAGCACATCAAAAGTCACCCCTACAGTAATGAAAATACATGAAAATAGTAAAAAAAAAAAAAGAGAGAGTAAAGTACTGCACAAAAGGAATAAAAAATGTTTTTATTTACCGTGTTTGACGGCATATAAGACAAACTTTTTTTTCCAAAATTTTGGCTCATAAAATCACGCTGCGTCTTATACGCGAAGTTGAGAACTCCCATGGGCTCCCGAGACACACTAACCTACCTTACGATCAGTGCTTCTACCTAAGCTAAACTCCACGCATCATTATTTTATTGCTTGTATTATTATTATTAACAGTATTATTGCCGTTACTTTAAAAACAAATTATCGCATTATGACCGAGTCTTTAAAAAAAAATTATCGCAAAAATGAAAGCAATCTATCGTAATCCATGAGGCCGTGAGTCTTGTTTATAAGCATCAGCTGATCGGAAGAACCTTGGTCTACATGCCATCTGTTGGCAAGAAACAAAACTACAGAATATAATCCATCTAATTAACGTCTATTCCATCCGGATTTTTGTTCCTTCTTGCTTTTTATTCATCTACTTTATGTCTATTCTATTACATCTATTACCAATCTATTCAATGCTTATTCCATTTACAGTATATACTGTTCGTGACCATTGGGAATGCCCTTGATGGTTCAGAGGATGATGCATTATTTGAAGACAGTGATTCAAGCAGTAATGATGAAAATGATGAAGAATTTTCTGGTTTTGATGATGATGACTCTTCAGGTATTGAAGATGATTAAAGTACCGTATTTCCCTGTTTCTTAAGTTTATGATCAAGTGTAGTGCCAGCTTCCTTTTATTTTAGTGTTCCTTTAATAAAATGGATTTTTTTTTTTTTTTTTTTTTTTTTTTTGCTTTATGAAAAAAGGCTTTATTTTAGTGTTCAGTGTTTATTGCTGTTGTGATGCTTTGTATGCCTGTAATGTGCTGTGAGACTGCTATCAAGAATATATGCTTAAATACACTAAAAACTTTTTTCCTGAATCTGACCTACTAAAATGGGGGTGCGTCTTTTATGCCAGTGCGTCCTATATGCCATCAAATATGGTACCTTTCATTCGCCATGCATTCTATCAAATGATATCCCTCTCGAGGCTACGGGACAGTAGGAATTTCAGCCCTTACTCATCTTCGGCTGAGTGGGCAGACGAGAATAAGACGTCGTCCTCTGCACTGTCAGAAGCAGATGTGGAAGAGCCAACTGTAGCAGGGTTGGTATGTTTCACTGGTCTGAAGAAAGAGGATATGGAGGAAGGGCCAGCGGTAGAACCGTCGGCAAAGGATGCGGAAGGGCCAGCTGTAGCAGGGTCGGCAGGTGTGACAGGGACAGCATGTCTGACTGGCTTGAAGAACGAGTAGATGGAGGACAGTTTGGTTTTTCTTGTTTTTTCATCATAGATTTCTTGATAAATCTTGACACTTTTCTCTACGTCATGAGCCATTTTGCTACTCCTGGCAGGATTTGGGTCACGTTCCTTCAGGGTTTCCAGAGCTTTTTCAATACCACCGAGACATTCTCTAAGAGTTTTGATGTCCAGGCCACGCACAGGTTCTTCTTCCTCATCTCCCTCTTCTTCTGCCTCCTGTGATGCCTTGTCTAGCTCTATAAGTTCATCATTTGAGAGAGGTTCAGCATGGCTTTCCAAAAGATCTTGAACATCATCATCATCAACTTCATCAAAGCCAGCTCTATGGCACAGATTTACTATGTCATTTCTGATTGCACCAATGTCATCTTCAGCGAAGCCTGGAAAGTCATGTGCGCATTCTGGCCATACTTCATTCCACACCAAGTTCATGGTAGACGTCTTCACTTCGTCCCAAGATGACTTGATGTTATCTAAAGCGTGCTTGATGTTATACAACTTCCACCGTTCTCTGATAGTGGGCTTGCCAGGCCCATCTGTGTCCTTTATAAGTTGCTGCATGGTTCATCGCTGGTAGTAGGCTTTAAATGTTTGCCATAATTATTAGGAATATATTTGTGCTTACAATAGACCCTTTAATATTTCATTTATTCATCTAATTAATAGTGCATGTAAGTAATATGTAATGCAGAAAAAAAAAAAAAAAAAAAAAGGTGGAGGGATGGGGGAAGAGATAACAGGCTCCAAGGATAGTCAAGTTAAAGTCAGTACTGTGAGTGGTGGGGAGGTGTGGCGTGGATATTGTCATCACCTCTGTTCCCCCGTGCTGGGCCCTCTCGGATGACACGAGCGAACACCGTATCTATGAATTTTTCTTACCATATATCAAATCAAGGCTAGTAATTTCCATATACCGTAACTGTGAATTTACCAGATATAGAAGTACCATATAATGGGAACTTATACTTTCCACAACAGGTCACATTTCTTATTTATCAATTTTTGTCTTCCATCTATAAATCCTTCCTAAAATCAACAATTAGTAATCTCCTGCTACTTCTCTGTATAATGCAACAGATTTCAATTACATATGAAAATTTCTACATGAAATAGATAATCAGTAATGTGGTCATGTCATGAAATGTCCCATATCAAACCTTGAGGAACAATCATAATATTCAATCTCAGGTGTTAGAAAGTTCAAACTTTGAAAACACACCTATGATCAAGTGACAAAAATACCTGGTTTTATTGGAAGGTAAGCTGTTCTTCTTGGTGTAGAAGTCCTTCTCTTTGATGACAGACGCTACAGGCAGAAAGAGACCTCGCATCTTGGGACAGGAAAACAATTGACGTCCTTTCCATGTTCCATCACAGCCACCAGCCATGTCTAGTTCCTGGAGTAAAGAGAATACATCAAGAAAATTCATACTAGACCATCCAATACATGAAATCTCTTTTCATAGCTTCTTTCTTAGTCTCAATGCCTTTCAACAAAAATATTGAAGACCTGTTGTGTTATATCATTATTGCATTTCTTGTTGCAGAAATTGAAGTAACAAGTCACATGCAGCAAAAGCAGAGCTATGTATACCACAACAGCCAGGAATAATAATGATCAATAGCTGGTAATGTCCACCAACCACTACAACAGATGACTATGTACAGTATATGCTGGAACAATGCCACACAAACCACCACCTCTTCAAATATTTACTTACAAATTCTACTCCAATAATCCAGTCATTGCCAATTTCTGAGACTCGGCCAATCCAGCTTACAGTACCATGGTGGGGCTGGTAATTGCAATGTTCTCCAGACACTGGTGCTGTGTCTCCCCCCAGCCACACCACCCGCTCCCCCACCAGCACAGGTGGCCTGTAAGTCCACTCTTGGTTCATCTGGTGTCCTGGTGAAGAATAATTAATGTATCTTAAGTGTTAACTAAGACAATAAATTTATGCTACATTCTGCAAAAAAATATATAAATTTTCCTAATACACTGGTCACTGTTATAGCTACATAATATACTCGTACTTGCCAAGTGAGACACTGCCATACAAGGAATAGTTGCAATATTGATTAGAGGTAACATATACAGACATAGAAAATAACAGAAGCTGCAAGAAGCTGTCAGGTCTACACATGGTAGTAATAAGGGAAGCTGCAAGAAGCTGTCAGGTCTACATATGGTAGTAATAAGGGAAGCTGCAAGAAGCTGTCAGGTCTACATATGGTAGTAATAAGGGAAGCTGCAAGAAGCTGTCAGGTCTACACATGGTAGTAATAAGGGAAGCTGCAAGAAGCCAATAAGCCTACACATGGTAGTCTTCTATCATAACCACTGGTCCTGAAAATTTTGCTTACATCATCCCTGAAGATAAAAAAAAAACTATGAGGTCTCTTCTTCATCTACATGTTTTAAAGTAATGGTAATAAATACTTTTTGTTACTATAATAGTAACAGTAGGAAAAATCAAAGTAATATGAAGGATTATATTCTACCCTACACACTTCCATAAAGAAAATTTGTTTCCCTTACTAAGTCTTGGTCATTCTCTGTTAGAGATTTTAGTGACATATCAAAAGCTTTTGATAGAGTCTGGCACAAAGATTTGATCTCCAAACTACCCTCCAATGGTTTCTATCCTTTCCTCTGCAATTTTATCTTGTTTCCTCTCCAACCGTTCTATTGCTACTGTGGTAGACAGCCACTGTTCTTCTAAATCTATTACCAGTAACTAGTGTTCCTCAGGGTTCTGTCATATCACCTACTCTTTTCCTATTATTTCTAATGATCTAAACCAAATTTCTTTCCCTATCCACTCCTATGCTGAAGATACCAGCCTACATCTTTCTATGTCTTTTCAGAGACGACTAACATTCAGGATGTTAACAATTCCCACAGGGATGCCAAAGACTTCTGATCTTTCTAAAATTTCTGATTGGGGCTGAGAAAACTTAAAAAGTAGTTTCAATGCCTCAAAAACTCAATTTCTACATCTATATATCTACTCAATACAACCTTCCAGACAACTAACATCTCTTCTTCAATGACACTCAACCCCCTCTCCTACACTGAATATCCTTGATCTGTCCTTTACTCATAATCTAAACTGGAAACTTCATATCTCATCTCTTGCCAAAATATCTTCTATGAAGTTAGGAGTTCTGAGATGTCTCCCCAGTTTTTCTAATCCTCTTTAACTAACTATTAACTCTATGGATTACTATTTGCATGCAAGGGGAGGAGGGTGTGTGGTTCCACTCACACAATTCTATTAGGTAGGATGGAATCAAAACTTTTCCTCTGACTGATTCCCTAACTGCTTCTGTATTTCCACCTTCTTATGACTTGATTTAAGAGGGAGGATTCAAGACATTTATATCCCATTTTTTAGCTAACTCTTGAACTTACAAGGAGACTGGCAACTAAGCTGGCCTTTTTCTTTCTATTCTTTTTTTTTTTTTTTTTTTGTCTTATGCCTTGGCCAGCTTTCCCCTCTTACAAAAACTCCATCTCTACATTGGTGGATCCTCAGGAGGGATTGGAGTGATAGGACAAGATACAGAAATGAGATTGCAGTCAGCAGGGCTCTATAGAGAGGATAAGGTAACAACACAGAAATGCTCCACTTTTTTAAGTTAAATAGTCAAATAATTTTTTATAGTCAGAATGGTTAGGTGAAAGACAGACAATACAGTGATACCTTGAGATACGGTCGTCCTAACTTACGATTATTTTGAGATACGACATGAAATATTCGAAAATTTATGCCCCAACATACAACGAAAAATTTTAGATACAATGAACGATAATAATTATTGTAGAAGCGAACGCTAGGTAGCAAAATCTGCGGTCGGCTGCCGCCCGCTCAGTTTGTTTGTTGACGCCTCATTGTTCAAACACGTGTTATTCGTTGTGTTTGTGCTCATTTTTCGTCTTATTTTGGATATATATACTTTATTTTGTTATTAACCATGGGTCCCAAAGCTAAAGACAAAGCTAGTGAAAAGAAAAAACCTAAGAAAATGATCATGATGGAAGCAAAACATGAAATTATCACAAAGTATGAGCGTGGCATTCGTATCATCGACTTGGCAAAGGAGTATGGCCGCAATCCTTCTACAATATCCACAATCATCAAGCAGAAGGAAGAGATCAAGAAGCTGCAACCTTCCAAAGGCGTCACCATTATTTCCAAGCTACGTACTGATAAACATGATGAGATGGAATGGCTACTTTTAATATGGATTAAGGAGAAGCAATTGGCTGGTGACTCTGTTTCTGAAGCAATCATCTGTGAGAAGGCTAGCACCATTTTCCAAGACCTTAAGCGTGAAACAGCCGAGACGGAGGGAGAATCATTGCAGGGTGGCCAAGGGAGTGATGAGTTCAAAGCCAGTCGTGGATAGTTTGACAATTTTAAGAAACGAAGTGGCATTCATTCTGTCATTTCGTCATGGAGAGGCATCGAGTGCTGATGTTAAGAGAGCTGAAAATTTCATTAAGGAATTTGAAAAACTCATTTGTGAAGGATACCTGCCGCAACAAGTATTCAATTGTGATGAAACAGGATTGTTTTGGAAGAAAATGCCTAGGCGTATGTTTATCACGGCAGAAGAAAAACCGTTACTAGTTTATCACTAAGAAAATCCAAGGCATTCAAAGCTCATAAAGTGATTAAAGAAAGATTACAAGTTCTGTGGCGTGCAAATAGTAAAGCATGGGTGACTCGTCAGTTTTTTATTGAATGGATGAACGTAGTTTTTGGTCTTTCAGTCAAGAAATACTTGACCGATAATGGTCTGCCACTTAAGTGTGTCCTCCTCTTGGATAATGCCCCCGGTCACCCCCCTGGCCTTGCAGATGACCTTTTATATGATTTTAAATTCATTAAAGTTGTCTATCTGCCAGCCAACACAACATCTATCCTCCAGCCCATGAATCAACAGGTGATATCCAACTTTAAGAAACTTTTCACGAAGCATCTTTTCAAGCATTGCTTTGAAGTTACTGAAAATACGAACCTAACATTGAGGGAGTTTTGGAAGCAACATTACAACATTGTGATCTGTGTTAAGCTTATACATATTGCCTGGCAAGGTGTTACCAAAAGAACATTGAACTCAGCTTGGAGAAAATTATGGCCAGATGTTGTTTTAGAGCGAGACTTTGAGGGATCCGATCCTGTTGAGGAGGAGATTGTATCTATGGTCGCTCTATGGGCTTAGAGGTAGACGAGGCAGATGTTGCTGAACTCATTGAGGAGCACGCTGAAGAACTCACGATGGAGGAGCTGAAGGAGTTACACAAGATTTCCCACGAGGAGGTAATGCAAGAACTCAGCAGTGAGGAGGATGTTGAGCAGGAGGAGGAAGTAACTTCACATGAAATTCGTGATATCCTAGGCAAGTGGCAGGAAGTGTCAGATTTTGTGGAAAAAAGACACCCTGATAAATTGTCTACAGGCAGAGCGAGTGTCTTATATAATGATACGTGTCTCACATTCTTTTGTAACATTCTAAAAAGGAGGCAGAAACAAACCTCTCTTGATCGTTACTTTGTGAAGGCTTCAGTTAGTGAAAGTCAAGGTGAGGCCAAAAGGGCCAGACGTGAGTGTGCTGAAACTGATGGAAGTGAGGCCAAAAAGGCCAGACATGAAAGTGATGATTAGGTGATGATTACGTAAGAAAAATAATAATAATAATAAAAAAAATAAATTAAATAAAAAAAAATAAAAATAAATAAATAAATAAATAAATAAAAAATAAAAAGCCACCCCCCAAAAAAAACCATTAATAAGTTTAGCAATGTTTTTGTGTTTACGTACATTACGTACGTATAAATCCTCCTCCTCCTCCCCCTGCAGGCCGCAGCTCACTGTCACTGTGGTAAGTAAAATTCCTTTCTTTTTTTATTGATTTCATTAACATTTATCATATTAATGTGTTTTTTCTATCATTATGTGTTATTACTCGTTTATTTATATACAAATTGTGTATATCATATGTAATTTAACTGTGTTTTGGGGTGGTTTCATAGCGCTACAATGCATTAATTCATATAACATGTATTTATATGCGAAATATTGATTTGACATACAACGATGGTTATAGAATGAATTAAAATCGTATCTCAAGGTACCACTATACTTATAAATTCACTTAGAGAGTGACTTTCAAGTAGAAGCCAGACAGTGGAAAACTTGGAAGATTAAAGAGAGTGGGTACGAGAGCAAGTCAGGTTGTTGTGCACATAGACGCAGCACCCAGCTTTGGAATGAAAATGAGGATAAAGAAAGTAGAAGAGAACAGAAAAGGGGCTACTGTCAGTTGCCTCAGGCACCTGTGTTTCCTGAGGGAAAGATGATGAGGTTAAACAGAGGGAGAGGTGATATTCTACAGATTGAAAATTATATCTAAGACCATAAATGTTGCACAAATTAATGAAGAAAAGATTGAAAGGAAGCGTCAAGACACTAAGGGTCAATACCAGAAGAGTTATTTAACCTGAGGACATTTATGGTTCCCTCCCCAGAAAGAGACTCCTCATATAGGAGTTATCATTCCAATTTTGCATTATAAGAAGAGTGTACATGCTGTTGGGTGCATAGTTTTGTGTGAAGCAGGAAAGTTGTCTTTTGAGGGCAAGCTGTGACTGCCCCTTAAGTTGTGAGACACAAAGGGAGATGATGGTAAGTTCACAGCATATCGTCAATTGGTCTGTAAGACCAGAACGTGCTATTACACCTCACTGAGAGGAAATTATTTTTTCCCCCCTTCTCTTTTTGGGGGACCAGTGAGGCAAAATGTTAGGTTACGTTAGAGTAGAAATACTGAACACCTGCCTCACACTTTTCATCTTTTTAGCTATCTCCTTTCTTGTCCCCAAGAAGCAAGGGGACCAGGTGGGGAAGTCTGGGTGGGGAGGCCAAATTGATGAAATACATATGGCACTTAGAAAATAAATAAGGAAAATCCGAGGACAAAACTCCCATTTTTAAGGTAAATTTGCAGTTTCTCTCTCTTTTTTTTTTTTCAATTCTCCAACAAGCTTGGTGGAGTTGTGGGTTTTGGTGCAGGTATAGGGACATAGAAAGCAAAGCCAAATTTGGACATTAATGAAAAGAATGTAACCATCAGATACTGGTCATGTTTTGACAAATGATATTGTCTCTCTAGGAACAGTGGCTGAACCATCAGACACTGTTCATGTTTTGACAAATGGAACAACCCCTCTAGGGACAATAACTTAACCTAACTGGTGGAAGTTTTGCCCCATGGTGAGAATTACAAAACATGGTAAATACTGCCAATGTTGACAGTCTGACATTCAATAATAAAGAATGCATCAACTGCAACTTGATATTTACTACATGAAACTGTCACTGTTCACCATTGCAAACCCATAGCAAAAATTCCTACAGATAGCAAAGTACCCCTTAACATAGGAGTCAAAAGTGCTCATTTTCTGTTCTGAGAGTTGTGGGTGGCAGTGCCTTGATAGTGTGCAGTACTGAACGATTTATCCCACATTCTCCATTTTATGAAGAAAAAGACAAGTTATGTGTAACAGGCAGTGGCAGTAACTTGAAAATAGCTGGCGCAGAGTTTCAAGAAGCACCAAGAGTGACTCTCTCCTCCGTCTTCCCTGGTGCGCCCTTTAGCTTCCTCATGGCTCGTGGACGTGGCAGAGGTCGTGGTGGTGGTTCTCAGCCACCGCCTTCCACTGTTGTAAACCCACCTACTGGTGCTGTAGGTCGGGGTGGTGCTTCTGGTGACCCGGTTGGTGTTAATAACCAATTATGTGATAGCAGTTCTACCTCGTCAATTAACCCCCAAACCACTGCGCTCCCTAGTGGTACCCCAGGTGATGTTATGTGCTGTTCTACCTGTCAGAGTTAACTTGATGATTCTTGTATTGGCTGTGATAGGAATTGTAACAATTGGTTTTGTTCTACCTCCATGTGTCTCAGTATTCCTGAGCCTCTTGTAGCCAGTATTAAACAGTATGGCGGTGATTCTATCGCTTATATTTGTACTGACTGTCGTTCATCCAGTCGCAGTAATGGTGCTGGTGGCCAAGACAACACTGTCTTTAGTCGACTCCTACAAACAGTTAAGAAACTATGTGAAACAGTACAAACACTTTCCTCCCAAGTATCATCCATGCAACAACACACTTGTACATCCTACTCCACACAATCAACAGAACAAACAAACAGACAGATAATAAGAGAGATCAGAGAAATGCGGGAGAGAGAAAAAAGAGTAACATCAATTATTGTTAGAGGCATAGACGCCACCACTGATGATGACTTTGGGGCAGCCTTTGACCCCATAGTTATTGGCAGATCACTAACCTTATCAAGTGTTGACTGTATAAACAGAGAGAAGAAACTATTCCGTATTAAGATTGACGGCAATACAGCACGAAGGACTCTATTACAGAATGCTAAAGACCTCAAAAACTCAAGGTACAGTCACCTTTACATAAACAGAGACTTGACATACGTGCAACGCAAAGAATTAGCAGAACGTAGAGCTCAAGCAGCTCAACCAACACCACCGCAGCTGCTAATTTAAACTAGTGTTTCCCAGTCCAGCTTCAAGTCCAGCTCATGTCTGCTATAAGTCACTAATTATTTGTTTATGTAATGTTAACAATCTACCAAACAAACTTAATTACATAACTAACATACTGACTAACCACAATGTAGACATATTTGCTGTTACAGAGACCTGGTTACTTCCTTCAATTACAAATGCCACACTTTCTGTTCAAGGCTACATCATGGTTTGCACAGACACTACAGGTACAATACATAAACATGGTGTAGCATTCTATGTCAGGAACACTCTTGAGTTTGTCTCCATACCAGTTGTCTGTTCAAATGTACACGTTATTTACCTCATATCCCTTAAATTACACATCATAGTTGTCTACAGACCACCTTCTTATTCACACTTAGAAAATGACCTCCTGGTTAACTTTCTTATGGAGTATTGTTTGAACAAAGATGTGGTTATCTTGGGGGATTTCAACCTACCAGCCGTTGACTGGACTTTGAAGGAAGCAATGTAAAAGGATTTCTACTCAACATTTTATGAATTGTTTCATATCTCTTGGCCTTAAGCAATGGGTTAATTTCTCAACTTTTTACCCATCAGGTAACACACTAGATTTAGTATTTACATCTGAGCTTGATAGAGTGGGAACTATTACCTCACTCTGCCCTATGCCTGGATGTGGTCATGTTCCTATATTACTTGACTATTTCTTTTCTACTACCTCTGATTCTGCTACAGTTCCCACTAAGAGAGCATGCAACAAAGCAAACTATAATATAATCAACACTTACCTTTCCAATGTTGACTGGGATTTTGAACTTGCTTATCTTTCATCTGATCTAATGTATGAAAAGTTTCTCGACATTGTCACACCTCTTATAGATTTCTATGTACCACTAAAGCCTTCCAAACCCACTTTTAAAACCTTCAAGCCTCCCCACCAATTAAAAAGAGAGTGAAACAGATTATGGTCATCATACAAATTACAAAAGGCTACACATGGTCGTCGCTCCCCTTAAGCTCAAATTGCTATAAATAATTTCAATCATGTTAATTCTCAATTCCGAAACTTCCACATTATTTCCCAAAAAGAACATGAAGAGGCTCTTGTAAAAAACTTGTGTCATAACCCTAAAGCTCTGCACCAGTATGTGCGCAAGAAAAAAGTTTGTGCCCCGACAGTAGGTCCTTTAACCCCTTCGCGCCGGATGTTAAAAAAGCCCGCCTGTATGATATCGGTGGTAGTGCCTTGGCCTTGGGAAACTCGTGCAAGCTTGTCATACTTGTCGTCTTTGTGTATTATGCTGCTAATTTTTAGTCACTATATCGCCTTGAAGAGGAAAGTGGGCCTTCTCTCTTGAGAGAGAGAGAGAGAGAGAGAGAGAGAGAGAGAGAGAGAGAGAGAGAGAGAGAGAGAGATTAGAAAATTTGTTGTTTTTATTTGTGTGTATGTGTGTGTGAGTGTGTGTGTGTGTGTGTGTGTGTGTGTGTGTGTGTGTGTGTGTGTGTGTGTGTGTGTGTGTGTGTGTGTGTGTTTTCACAAATGTTACAAGGCAGGATGCATGTAACTTATCTTTCAAGAGGGGAGGGAGGGAGGGAGATGGGGAGGGAGGGAGGGAGGGAGGGAGGGAGAGGGAGGGAGAGAGAGAGAGAGAGAGAGAGAGAGAGAGAGAGAGAGAGAGAGAGAGAGAGAGAGAGAGAGAGAGAGAGAGAGAGAGAGAGAGAGAGAGAGAGATATGGGAACAGTCTATGCCATTGGGTAATTTTAGACACAAGGCGGGACGCATGTAGCTTATCTATAGTGATTGGTGGAGACAAGGATAGTGGGAGGAGCACTAGGACTTCAAGGACAGCATACGGCATGTGTAGTTGGTATCCAACACACTATACGGGACAACTGAACTGAGGAAAGCTCAGAAAAGAAATATGACACCTACGTAGGCGTCACCGTATATGCTACTGGGGCTTCATGACGCCTACATAGGCGTCACCGTATTGAAGGGGTTAAAGTTAACAGATGGATCATTAACTACTGACTGTTATCAGATGGCTGAGTTATTTGCTGACAGTTTTGCCTCTGTTTTTGAGAACAAAAACTTGTATCCTGCTCCTCACCAACATAGCGACTCCCAAATCCCAAATAGCACATATTGACATACAACAGGAAGACATTCGTCAGAAACTCTCTCTACTAGACCCTAACTCCAGTATGGGCCCGGATGGTATTCACCCTCAACTGTTAAAGTCTTGCCCAAATCTAACTTTTCCACTCTTTCTTATTTTTAAGAAGTCAATGTCAAAAGGCATACTTCCTAGGAAGTGGAAAGTATCTCAAATTACCCCTTTTTTCGAAAAAGGCTCCCGCCATCAGCCGTTAAACTATAGACCAATAAGCCTAACATCAGTCTGTTGAACGACTTTTGAACGCATAGTGATTGACGGTCTTACAGAATATCTTAATAGTAATGGCATTTTATCTACAGACCAGTTTGGCTTCAGGAGTGGGAGATCAACTGAGGACCAACTACTGCTTACTTACAACTCTATCACATCATGGCTAGACAGTGGATATACAGTAGACTTAATTCTGTTTGATTTTTCTAAAGCATTTGATGTTGTCAACCACACTATTCTCCTACAAAAACTTTCCTGTCTTGGCATCTCTAGTGTCCTCCTACAGTGGATCAAAGACTTCCTCACTCAGCGAACAATGTCTGTTTCTGTTACAGGCGTCCCAAGCAGTCACAGGTTAATCCCCAGTGGAGTACCCCAGGGTTCAGTTCTCTGTCCTTTACTTTTTATTATCTATGTAAACCACTTACCGTCTTACATAAAGAGTGATTGCAAAATATTTGCTGACGATCTAAAGATTTATCTGCCCATTCGTAACTTGCCGCACACCCACACAGTTATTGACATATCTAACTGCCAACGTGATATCAACTCTATATATAGAATATCAAACTCCTGGGGGCTTTCTTTAAATATAGATAAGTGTGTCACACTAAGATTCAACAGAGGCACTTTTCCAGAGCAAGACATAGTCCCATATAACACCTACTCACTCAATAGTACAGATAGACACATGCACATAAAAACTAGTTAACAAGGCTGCAGGTCTGGCACCAAATTTACTAAAAGCAACTATTTGTAGATCACAAAATTTTATGCTAAATCTGTTTATTACACATGTAAGACCACTACTAGAATACTGTTCATGTTATCTTGGAGACCTAAAGATGCTAGAAAGTGTTCAGAGGTCGTGGACTCGACACATAGACGGAATGACTGGACTGTCCTACAAAGAGCGTTTGTTAGCTCTTGACCTCTACTCTGTACGTGGATGCCTTACTCGTGCTGACATAATAAAATACTGGAAGATCTTCCACTCTGAGTGTTCTATCCCTCCCGAAGATTTATTCATCACAACACCACATGCACATACTCGTGGACACCGTTTTAAATCAGCTCACCAGTACAGTTCAGTGGATCTTAGATCTCGATTTTTCTCATTCCGGTGTGTCCGTTATGGAATTTTTTGCCTGACCATGTTGTTGCTCTGAACTCGCTGCCATCCTTCAAATCAGCCCTTCACAGTCATTTAGGCGACATTCTGGAGTAATAAGCATACACACATGTGCTGCTGTTTGCTGCACAATAATATATTGTGCATTTCTGAACAATTTCAATGGGTACACATTCCAGTCCACTCACAGTTTGTTACAATCATCCAGTAATCTACATCTAAAGTTGACTGGCGTACCCATTTTCCTAACTACCTTTTTCCTACTCTTCGTTGTATTTTTCTGGTTTGGGAGCTAAGGGTGGCTAACCAGGTGAGTAAACCATCAAAATACAACTAATACATTCCTAAACTAACCTATGGTAAGTCAATCTATCCCTCTCCAATATAGTTTTTCTTTTTATTTCCAGTTTGCTTGTGTCAGGAGGGAGGGAAGGCAGGAGAAAGAATATCACTAGAGGCTGGAGGAGGAGACGTGCTGGAAACAAAGCCATTCAAGAATAACTCACTCGAAGCACTGAACAACGTCACCAACACACTTCAATCACATCATTACACAGTGCTGACCAAGCCTAGCGAATATCGTGGGTCAAGCAGCACCATGCTACAACACCGTCCCCTCATATAGACAGTGATTCACACCCTCGCCCCCTCCCTCCCGCCCCTCACACAGCAAGGCCAGTGGGTACCCGCATCACACCACCACCATTACCGGCACTCACACACTGCACAATCTCTCTCCACCAGTCAGCTGCGATGCTCACCCTTCTGTGGTTCCCTCAGTCCAATGGCAATGCTTGGCAAAACGTCCTTGTTGAGTTTTGTGTGGAATTGACCCAACTTCCCTCCCCTGCTCCTCCTCCCTCACCGTCCCAAAATAAACACAAACATTGCACACCCGCTGGTCCTTTGGTTCTTATCCGCGCCACTGCCTTATTACTCTGCCTACCCTTATGTTACTTGTAGGGCAAAATACTGTAGAAGATTATTAAAAGAAATTATGGTGAAAGCGCGTTTAATAAATACTGTGATAAGAAATTATACATGATAACAAAATAATAATAGAGGGTATTTGAGGTTTTTTCCTTTTCTCTTATCTAATTTTCTTAATACATATTTAATATATACAAATTTCTTACCTTGTAATGGTTTCTTTTTTCTCTCTCTTTCTTTAATCATTAGTCCAGGATACGTGTTAAGTATATATATATATATATATATATATATATATATATATATATATATATATATATATATATATATATATATATATATATATATATATATATATATATATATATATAAGCAGTGACTACGAACAGAAGAGGCAAGAGGGGAATATATGGACATGAGAAACAGGCTAAACAAACTTGTACAGAGGAGAAAGTGTCAGTACTATAGACAGAAGTCATTAGAGTCACGGTCTAACATTAGTAGATTATATAAGATACTGGATAATTTGACAGGTAACAGGAAAATAAATAAGTTGCCTGAGTGGTTTAATGACACTGTGCTTGCAAATATGTTCCTTGACTTTTTTGATCAAAAGATAAAGTCGATTGTGGAGAGTTTTAGAAATGAGGAGCTTGAAATACCCGTGAGTATGCCAATGCCTCGGGCTAAGCAAGCAAGTGTGGATGAAGTAAAGGAGATTGTACATAAAGTTAATATAACCTACTGCGATAATGACCCATTACCTATTAGTGATATTATTCAGAGTGAGAAGTTCTGTGAAATTCTGGAAATTTTTAAACTGATTATAAACAGTAGCTTCATGAACAATATCTTTCCTGTCTCTGAAAAAAATAGCATTGATAAAGCCCATTCTAAAGGGTAAAATGGATACGCAGTGCTTGAATTCCTTTAGACCTGTATCTAATTTGACCTTTTTATCGAAGATTATTAAAAGTGCTGTATTAAACCAATTACTTGACCATTTGAAAGTAGTGCAGGCTTTACCGGATAATCAGTCGGCTTATAGAAAACTTTATTCGACTGAAACAGCTTTATGCTCAGTTATCAATGATCTGATAATCCTGATGGATGAAGGAAAATGTGGTTTGCTAATTTTACTGGACTTAAGTGCAGCATTTGACACAGTTGTTCACACATTGCTTCTTTTAGATTGCAGGTCTGTCGGTATTGATGGAGAAGCACTAACATATTTAGAAAGTTATCTTGCAAACAGGCAATACTGTGTTCAAGTTGGTAAATCTTTCTCAGACAAGAAGATTTTAGAAAGAGGAGTACCGCAAGGCAGTGTTTTAGGTCCTGTTCTGTTCTGTATATATATACTATTGAACTATCACACATACTAAGAAAACATGACATTGACTTCAAACTGTTTGCTGACACACAATTTTACATGACCTTGAACAATGTAGATAATGTTGAAGGAAAGATAAAACTTATTATGGATGATGTTGGTAGATGGATGGAATCCAACCAGTTGAAACTTAATCAAAACAAGACTGAATGCTTGATAGTGGGTAAGAATAAGGACTTAGAGGATTGATATGTCCACATTATGTATTGATGGCAACAGTTTGGGTGTTCGTGATACAGTGAAGGATCTGGGAGTATTATTGGACTGTCATTTATCTATGAAAGATCAAATACGGCAGGTGGTTAAGACGACAAAATACCAACTGAAAAATATAGGTTTTGTCAGAAAATACTTGGATGAGAAAACTACGAAGATGCTGGTTCATAATCATGCGATAAGCAAATTGTATTACTGCAATTCTCTGTATTATGGACTGCCTAAGTATCTCTTAAAAGACTTACAGCTTATCATGAACAGAGCTGCCAGACTGATTACAGGCGTCTATCCTCGTGAGAGGATAACACCTATATTGATAGATCTGCATTGGCTGCCAATTAAAGCACGAATTGAGTACAAGATTAGTGTTATGACTCATCAGGCATTACAGTCTGGAAAACCTGAGTACTTGAGGAACTTACTGGAAATATTCCACCATGACACTACGATGGAGTTGAGACATGATGCAGACCCATACAGACTACATGAGCCAAGATATAACCTTGACATGGGATACCGAGCATTTGCAAGATGCGCACCAAGGATTTACAATAAACTACCGAGTGATATTAAAGGTTGTGCCAGGATCGATATCTTCAAAAAGAAATTGAAGACATATTTGTTCAAGGAAGTTAACGATTTTAACGGCATGGAAATCAAAGACAATTATAGATGCTAGTTGCTTTTGAGGGAGGCTCTGCTGAGCGCTGCCTCGCAGTGGAGCAGAGCCTTGAACAAACACCCAAAGTAACAAGTAAGTAAGTAACAATTGATAACATAATTAATATTCAATGTCAAGATGGACGACTGTTCCAATCTTTTGAAAATACCAACATATTTCCCTAAACCGACAACTGGATTTTTTTAGAAATTTTCTGCAAAGAATGTTCTGCATTTCCTTCATCTCCAGACTCTCCTTCCTTTAGGGGTCCCCTAGGTTCCTTCAACCCCTCCCCCGACATTATTAATGTGGTATCCAACGCCTTTCATCCTATGGGTAGGTCCATATATGTATGTACATGTAATGAATCTACAGAGGATGTCCTATTACATCTATATTAGCTTGTGTATGCCTAAACATAATGTAAGAAAACAAGCACGATTGGTCCTTGTATAATTATTATACAAGGTTCTGCGATAAGCCACACACACACTCTCTCTCTCTCTCTCGTCTGTGACATGTGTGGTGGTGGTGGTAGTAGTTCTCTCTCTCTCTCTCTCTCTCTCTCTCTCTCTCTCTCTCTCTCTCTCTCTCTCTCTCTCTCTCTCTCTCTCTCTCTCTCTCTCTCTCTCTCTCGTCTGTGACATGTGTGGTGGTGCTCTCTCTCTCTCTCTCTCTCTCTCTCTCTCTCTCTCTCTCTCTCTCTCGTCTGTGACATGTGTGGTGGTGGTAGTAGTAGTAGTAGTAGTAGTAGTAATAGTAGCACAAGAAGTTGCAGTAGTAGTAGTAGTAGTAGTAGTAGTAGTTGTAGAAGTAATAGTAGTAGTAATAGCAGTAGAAGTAATTGTAGTAGTAATAGCACTAGAAGTAATAGTAGCAGCAGCAGCAGCAGCAGCAGCAGCAGCAGCAGTAGTAGTAGTAGTAGTAGTACTAGTAGTAGCAGCACTAGAAGTAATAGTAGCACTAGAAGTAGTAGTAGTAGTAGTAGTAGTAGTAGTAGTAGTAGTAGTAGTAGTAGTATGCCACAGCACAGCCACAACACATCCAGAGCAAGACCCCACAGTATAAGGAAGTGAAAAACTATTTGACTTACCCCAACAGCTAGGCAAAGAACACCAAGGGAGCCCATCAAAACACCCACCACCGTGCCAGCTTGGGGAGTTGACACTTCAATGACCGCCTTCTCATGACACTTGCTGCTGCTGGGCGGATCGAACACTGCTGAGGGGATGGTCCACAGGGAGAGGATCTGGGCGACTCCACGCACTTGTCAACGTCTGAGGGTGGAGAATTACACTCTCAGAAACAGATTTATTACAACTTAACTTTACACGCATTCCAGGAACACATTCAACAATACGTTGAGGAAAACTACAAAAATTATATCAGTACTCATGACAAATGCATATGGCAAGATTGAATTATACTTAATCATAAAGAACAACCTATCCGTAAATCGCTGATCCTAGTAATACCCGTTAGACAAAATGCATGTTGATGTATGCCAACAATAACAAAAGTACCCTTGAATACCACACTAACTTCTTTAGGCTGCTGCTAAATGAAGAGGTGAAGGACTGACAAGTTTAAGAAGACAGACCGTAGAGTGACATTGACAGTTCAGGAGGCCTCACCTTCACACTTGAACTTTCTGACACGAGTCTGTACCCTGCATTGCCGGCACTGGCAGTAGTATGACTCTCGAGTGTTGATGTAAAGAGGCTCACACACACCCGACATTCTTCTCCCGGCACTCCTCAATGCCACACAGCTGCACAAACTCATCCTGCCACAAGAAAGGCATTTGCTTCAGTACTGTCAAGTTGTGATTTTGTATTGTACTGTATACAATATAAGAAAATCTGCAACTTTTATATGAAACAAAGGAGTTCAGAGCATGAGTTAAGCCTTGCGTGCCATAGTGACAAAAGCAAGGCCTTCTCCTTACCTCTCCGCTACTGCAGCAATCATTGATGCCGTCACACATGCGCTGCTTCGGAATACCACTGCCACCGCTGTGGGAGAACTGACTGATTGACTGACTGATTGTTGTTCCTCTTCCGTGTGGGGGTCGTTTGCAGCTCTGCCACTATTGCACTCTGTGGGTGAAATGCTGGCTTTGTATTTTAACATCACTATCATTCATGGTTTAGACTATCGTAAGATAAATTTAGATTGACTAGATGGTGTTTTAATAGAGAGAAATCATAGCAGTAAGTGGACACAATGCTGTTCATCTTAGCTCTCCGTGTTTCCTTGAAATACAAGTAACTTTGTTTTTTCTGTCTGACGTCACGTCTTTTCCCTCAGTCCTCGCTCGCCGCCACCTGAGGTTGACACGTACGCCTCCTGCCTCTTGTTTGCTCGGTTTACACTTGTTGTGTATTGTGCTACCGTAAATACACTTTCATAATGGACTCAGGTGTTCATGCTGTTTTACGACAACTACCACATAATACAAGTAACCGACAAACAACAAAATTTACACTCCCACACAGACAGTCAAAGGTCCTCATTAATGTTGCCTACAATAAGCAAGGTTGCTCAATTTCATCCACCTCTATATACATTGCGAATCACATTAAATATTTGTCATTATTTTCATCTTAATGTTCTCCGGCTTATGTACTGTGAATTAATCCCACCCACACACAAACCTACCCACTAAATGATCACTTCCAAATTGTCGATCGTGCTTACAAAATACAAAAACAATTGTTCAGTTTACTATCCATATCAATTTGGAACACTGCTGAACCTGTTATATTGGTCAACAATTTGAAATCATTGAACCTAGCTTTGTCAAATCCCCTTCGATACTGCCAACATGAAAAACCTCATAGTACCAATAAACGCACTTACAATTCACTACAAGCACACAGTATGCACCAATACTGACACCACACCACAAAACACACCATACACAACTGACACACACACAAACAACTTAAATCACTCAAAACTAACCCAAAACACCCTGCAACACCTCAAAATATAAAAAGCTCACCCAAAACACATTACAGACACCCAAGTTACCAATATCATCCCTACACACACACACACACACACACACACACATGTAGTGAACACCACTACACTACACTAGAGAGAGAGAGAGAGAGAGAGAGAGAGAGAGAGAGAGAGAGAGAGAGAGAGAGAGAGAGAGAGAGAGAGAGAGAGAGAGAGAGAGAGAGAGAGAGAGAGAGAGAGAGAGAGAGAGAGAGAGAGAGAGCAAACAAATCTTAACAGAAAAACAAGAACAACAACAAAAACCACAATTTCCTTTACTCCTATATCCAGGGCAGAACACGGAGACACAGGCTTGCCCGACTTTAGTGAACAGCGGCGGGCAGTCAGTGTGGTGCAAGGTGTAGGTAATCTGCGCCGTGAATTGACCGCCCACAGCCTCCGCCACGTCCACCTCATTCTGCCTGTCGTCACCTGGGAACGAAGCGGGTAATCAATGATAAAGGACACTTGTTATAAGGGCCCACTGACACTGAGCTAGCCTGTTGAGGGCCTCAAAACATACTCAAAAATCCTTGTATAGGCCCAATTCACTCTTACACACACCCACGACAAACCACACATACCCAAACCCTCTTAAAATCTCAATAACATTCCAGAACACACTAAGAAAACACAGAACAGGTTAAAATACCTCCAAACTCACTAGAAACACCCAATATTTAATGAAATATCCCCCACACACACCCAAAAGACCACTAACCCCACCCCACCACTTATAACACTCATAATAATATCAAATCCCACTCAGAACACCAACCAATCCCTCAAAGTTCTCCCAAACACACTCAAAACATACTAATACACTTACCTAAATATTACACCTTGGCTTCTTCTACTATTCCACCTTTATTTCTCATTTTTTCTTCATTCTTCTCCATTATTACTCCTTCTTCTTCCTCCTCCTCCTTCCATCCACACGTCTGAGCCTAGAAACACATCAAAACACTAGATATTAGACAAAATATTCAGGAAATGGAGGGTGACTTAAGTATTGTAGCTTTGCTGCTGCTCCTCTTCCTCCTCCATTTCTCCTCTCTTCCTCTTTATCCTCCTTTATTTCAACTTTCTTCCTCTTTCTGCTACAATTATCTAAACATCTGAACCTAGAAACCCACGAAAACACGTAGAAATCACTAGATATTAGGCAAAATATCGACGAACTGTGGATTTGGAAAATTGGCGCCAGCCACTACCTGGGTGGGCTGTGGTCATCCGAGAGAGAACGGGAACGGGGGTGACTCGGCTAAATTACGTAAATCATTTCATTTCAAAATGACTTTTACAAAAACGAAGCCACGGCCAAATGCTTGTTATTTTATGACGTGATAAATACTTAAACTAATTTTCAAAATATCAAAATATCTCCAGCTTAACTGGTTTTTAAAAAAGGTCTAAATTAAGTACGTTAAAAGTACAAAACATTTTAACCCATAAATCTCTTAAAACGTCCTGTAAAGTCAAGCCATTTTCACTTGGCGTGTATTTTATCACATTTCAGGGAGTCTGAGCTATCTTTTAGGGCATTCTACAGCGTGTTAGACCGAGAAGCAGAAACGTGAGCAAATAAAATAAAGAAAAATAAGAGCTTTTTACAACAGCACCAAACACCATTTCAAAGTCCACATATTTCACTCAATAGATTGATTTCACACTTAAAAGAGGACAGGCACTCTTTTGCTACCATAAAGGCCCACTTATACCTTGAAATGAAAAAGCTCAAAACTCCAAGTGGGAAATTTTGAGCGTTAAAAGCCTTTAACATACGCCATAAAACACCACTAAACGCCACATATTTACCCAGCACAGGCGCGGAACACACTTCAAACACAACGAAACATTTATAGAAACCATAAAAACATACCATGGAAGCGTAATATTAGCGTCAGGAAATATTGGAAAAAAAGTATTTGACCCAACTGGCTGGTGACGGGTGGGTGAGGGCGGGTGTAGGGTGTTGGCTAGGGGACCGTCGGGGGGGAAGCGGCCTGGAGGCAACACCGGCGGCGGGACATCCATATATAGCCTTTATCATCTCACCAAACCAAAATTAAGCCACACAGAGAAATTTTGACTAGACTAAATGAAATGTTAGACTGGTGGCTACCTTGTGACACATGTTTGGCCGAGGGTAAGTGAAGGAAACAAATATGAGAGGGTAATACAGACGCCTTGCTCTTTTTATGCTCCTTATACCATTACTTGAAAATATTTGCGTACTGTTTTCACTCTCATATGTAAAGAAAACCTAACATTAAGTGAATAGCCTTATAAATACCTTTAATAGACGAAGATTAGGCAGTGTGGTGAAGGCTTGCACGGTTTCTCATACTGATTGCCTCTTGGTGCTCCTTGAAAACTGTCGGTAATATAGCAACACTTCACTTTATTTGTGTGTGTGTGTGTGTGTGTGTGTGTGTGTGTGCGTGTGTGTGTCTCTGGGTGTGGATGTGCATGGGTCAGTATAGCCCACCGCCACAACTGTGTTCACCACCACCACCGCTAAGAGACTACTGCCGTAGCAAAAGGTTATCTGTGAAGTCAGGACGCATGTATATATGTTTATGATAACTATCTGTCACTAAATCTCTTATTAATGAGACGCTATGCTTATACAAATACCACATGTCGATTTATTGGTTATTGTGACATCTTCCTCTTCGTTATCGTGTCCAGCTTTTGTTATTTGTCAAAGCAGGAAATATTAAATTGTATCTTGTTGTACAGCGAGTGTTGGCAAATCCGCGAGGCAATAAACAAGGTGCTTAAAAGGCAGACTGTACTATTTTTCTCATTCTCCATTTCTACCGCCTGATATACGAGTATTTCTGACAATAAACCAGGGTGACAGGACACTAAGTAGAGGAATATAGACTTTTTTTCTATCTACATACACATCTATATTATTATTTATATACGAATTCATTGACTCATCTATCTGCCTGCCTATCCATCTATCTGTTTGTTTGCCCAACTGTCTATTTACATATCTATCAACCCATCAAATTACCCGCTTATCCATCTATCTTCACACAAGCATATAAATATACCACCACCACCACCACCACCACCACAACCACTGCCAGTTCCCGCATCTGCCCATTCAGTCAGTTAGCCAAATAGTCAGTCAGCCAGATAGTCAGTCATTTAGTTAGTATTTTATTCATTTAATCAGTCAGTCAGTCAGTCAGTCAGAAAGTCAGTCCAAATGTCAGTCAGTCAGTGAATCTATTAGTTAGACAGGCAATCTATCCATCAATCCGTCAATCTTTCAGCCACTCAATCAATCAATATTCACGATGCAAAACAAGCAAACACACCATCACCAACAATCACCACCACCACCACCAATACACAGCACACTGACATCATCACCACCAACACTTTCTAAAGGTGTGTACACACTTACTGAATTTCCACGCATCGTTTCATCGTTGCGTATCACCTTATAATGCGTTACCGTGCAACAGGGTATTGTACCCATTTTTGCCTATCCGCGTGGTGTATCATCGTTGAGTGATGCAACAGTGTCATTCAGTTTGTTCCTGACCGTAGATATGAGTGCAAATGTGCAGTTGTCTGTGGCCACGTTTAGTTTTATTCATGAACATCAAATCAATAAAAGGAAAAATGAATGACGGAGTTGGTGGGTGTCTACACTATGTATGTGTAATGAAACAATACTGTGTTGACTGACTTGAAATTCCAGCATGTGACGGAACTGTATCAAAACGTGACAAGGATACACACAACTGATTTTGAGTTTGTCTGCAATTGGGGTCAAAATTGCAAAAAATATTCATGCCCGTCCACGACAACACTGAACATGCAACTGGACGATCCCACGCTCCTTGTCCACACACACACACACACACACACACACACACACACACGAAGGTTGGTGAGTTGTGTATCATTCCTTTGAGATGACGCCAAAATACCGAAAAATGGCGGATGGAACCCGTTGCGTAACTTTGTGTCATATTTTGACACGCAACGGTGAAGCACTATCCTGTCAACACTGCTACGCAACGGTGATCCGATACGTGGAAATGCAACAAGTGTGTACACGCCTTAATTAAAACACAAACAATATTCATACACAGTGTTACACCCGCAACCCCGACCGCCGCCCCTCCACCGCTCCTCTGGTCCCGCGGCACGCAGGGTGGCCGGCCAGACAGCCAAGGTGACTCTGGGCGGCGGACTAACCTTCCTTCAAGACGTGTTTGTGTCCGTGGTGGAGGAATGAACTGATGGTGGTAGTGGTGGTAGTGGAGGACAGGATTCAGAGTGAGTGAGTGAGTGAGTGAATAAGTGAGTGAGAAAGAGGACAGGAAAGAATAGAAGAAAGAGGAAAAATAAGAATATCTTATCAGAGCACAACATTTTCTCTCTCTCCCCCACCCCAGGTCTCGTGTCTGGTGATGAAATGGACGTCTGGTCACTGGTGGTGGTGGTGGTGGTGGTGGTCAGTTGCCAAATGAAAATATTCTACGTCACCAGCTCCACCTTGAAAAGTCGCTCCAGTTTGGTCATTACCACAGACTGATGGAAAGTTTGAAGTTAATTTGGGCAGCATGACGTTATGAGGATAATGAATATAATGATGTAAGAGCTGGAGAACCACTGATGAGAGAAGAGAGGCGAGAACTGAAGTGACAGGAAGCAGCACTTCCTGCTTGCGTCACGTGAGCGTATTGCGCGCTGGTTGGGCACGTGGTAAGAACCCAGTGAGCATGGCGGGAACTTAGTGAGCGTGGCGGGAGCCTGATCACA
>NC_059295.1:24810203-24820227 GCF_017591435.1 Portunus trituberculatus | reverse complement strand
GTGCAAAGGACGAGTGAAGAAGCGAGTGAATTGTGTTTTGTGCGTGTAAGGACGAGTTCCTGTGCGTGTCATCATGTAACTCACGCCTCGGAAAGTAGTAGTAGTAGTAGTAGTAGTAGTAGTAGTAGTAGTAGTAGTAGTAGTAGTAGTAGTAGTAGAAAGATTGTTTTGTAGTAGTAGTAGTAGTAGTAGTAGTAGTAGTAGTAGTAGTAGTAGTAGAAAGATTGTTTTTGTAGTAGTAGTAGTAGTAGTAGTAGTAGTAGAAAGATTGTTTTTGTAGTAGTAGTAATAGTAGTAGTAGTAGTAGAAAGATTGTTTGTAGTAGTAGTAGTAGTAGTAGTAGTAGAAAGATTGTTTTTAGTAGTAGTAGTAGTAGTAGTAGTAGTAGAAAGATTGTTTTTTAGTAGTAGTAGTAGTAGTAGTAGTAGTAGTAGTAGTAGTAGAAAGATTGTTTTGTAGTAGTAGTAGTAGTAGTAGTAGTAGTAGTAGTAGTAGTAGTAGTAGTAGTATGAGTGAGTTTGGCGGGGCTATTACAAGGCAGTTAATCCCTTCAATACTGACACACATTTTTTAGGTTGTAGTGCGATTTGAGTATTTAGTTTGCGTGAGGAAGGGTGTATGAGGTCAAAAGATTACTGGTCAAACACCACCAGTTAGTAAGCAGAACGAATATGTAAACACGTCCTGGTACTGAAGAGGTTAACCATCATCACCTTCACAACAGTCGTGCACTGCCTCATCAAACTCTCTTGTAAATACCGAATACCACATCATTTTATCAGGCAATACCGGGTTGACACTTCATAATACAGGCTTCACTTAACTCCATAACAACATAACTAAATAAATAACAACATGAGCAATGAAAGACAACACAAGCTCACTTGTAAATACCAAACAAGGCTGCCACTCGTAGGGGAAATCCCCTTCAGTAGGTCATTTTAGCCTAATGTAGGGGGTAGGGAATACCTACGGGGAAAATACCATTTTGTAATGGAAACTACAGTTTATTGACAATATGTAGGGGAAGTTTTTTTTTTTTTTTTACTTTAAACACTATAAATATTTGTCTGGACACCAATTACAGTTTATAAACAAAATAAATAAATAAATAAATAAATATATATATATATATATATATATATATATATATATATATATATATATATATATATATATATTATTATATATTATTATTACTAATATGTGTGTGTGTGTGTGTGTGTGTGTGTGTGTGTGTGTGTGTGTGTGTGTGTGTGTGTGTGTGTGTGTGTGTGTGTGTGTGTGTGTGTGCGCTGCTCACTGCATTGTACACACTGGCTCAGGCGTTGCCAGGCTGCTCCACGCCGAACGGCCACTGTATGACACATACTGGCATTGCATTTTTCTGCATCCAGCGTTTATTTATCATGCTTATCACAAATGCATAGAGATAACATCATCATGCACGTTAGAATGAAAAAAAAAACAAACCTGTTAGATCAAGCTTATGAGTGGTGGTGGTCTCTGTAGCGGGGTCCACACTTGTGGTGGAGGTGACTGGTGAGCTGCGGTGTCTGGCAGAGATCCTATCAAAGTTAGCACAAAACGTTAACTGACCACTAATGATGTAAGAGAGAGAGAGTGTTTGTTGGCATTGTAGGAAAGAAAACGACAAGTTTACTGTACTTGACGACAAACTAATCAAATCTGGCCGCGCCTTCATTAAGAAAATTCCATGTCCACTATTGTGGACACCCGCTTTAACACCCCACGTTCCGCTGACTCCGCCCCACTCCCTAGAGAGAGAGAGAGAGAGAGAGAGAGAGAGAGAGAGAGAGAGAGAGAGAGAGAGAGTAAATAAATGAGATCAATAATAGAATAAAGAAAGGTGAAGCAGAATGAATGACTATTTACAATGATGACACGTGTGTGTGTGTGTGTGTGTGTGTGTGTGTGTGTGTGTGTGTGTGTGTGTGTGTGTGTGTGTGATAATATGAGTCTGCTTGCGTATGCGTTCGTTTGTGTGCGTGCGTAAGGCTTTGCGTGAGTGTGTGTGTGTGTGTGTGTGTGTGTGTGTGTGTGTGTGTGTGTTACTGCGTGCGTGCGACAAAAAAAAGCCCTGTCAAAAAGTACCTCCAAAAAGACCACTAAAACAAACTCCAAACCCTGCCAGGAAGCCTCGTCAAAGCAAAAATCCCGCCAAAAAAAATCTAACTAAAACACCCCACCATGAACACCTGCAAAAATGACCGTCCAAAATGTCCCATAAAACACACACACACACACACACACACACACACACACACACGAAAAAGTCCCATCACAAAACTCTGCCAAAACGTCCTGCCAAAAGGTCCCGCCAAAATGCCCCTCCAAAAAGTCCCTTGAAAAACACCAGCCAAAACAAACTACAAAAATCCCTGCCACGAAGCCTCATCAAAGTCAAAATTCAGCCAAAAAAATGCAGCTAAATCTTCCCACCATGAAGACCTGCAAAAATGTCCTGCTAAAATGTCTCTGCCAAAGCCCCGCCAAGAAAAAGACCCACGAAGCCCCGCCAAATTGACCCTCCAACATGCTCCGTCAATAAAAATCGCGTAAAATTCCCGCCACAAAACTCCGCCAAAACGTCACGCCAAAAAGCCTTGCCAAAAAACCTCGCCAGGATCCCCAGTCAAAATACCCGCCAAAAGCCGATACAAAATCCCTGCCAAAAGCCCCACCAAAAAGACCAGCAAAAATAAAATCCAAAAACCCCTGAAACGAAGCCTCATCAAAATAAAAATCGGGTCAAAAACTGCATCTGTGTGTGTGTGTGTGTGTGTGTGTGTGTGTGTGTGTGTGTGTGTGTGTTTGCATATATTTGTGTGTAATTCACCTCGGTCGCGTGCTGGTCACCCAGCCAGTCTTCCCATTACGGAGCGAGGTCAGAGCTCATAGACCGATCTTCGGGTAGGACTGAGACCACAACACACTCCACACCGGGAAAACGAAGCCACAACTCCTCCAGTTACATCCCGTACCTATTTACTGCTAGGTGAACAGGGGCTACACATTAACCCCTTCAATACGGTGACGCCTACGTAGGCGTCATATTTCTTTTCTGAGCTTTCTTCAGTTCAGTTGTCCCGTATAATGTGTTGGATACCAACTACACACGCCGTATGCTGTCCTTCAAATCCTAGTGCTCCTCCCACCATCCTTGTCTCCACCAATCACTAAAGATTGGCTACATGCGTCCCGCCTTGTGTCTAAAATTCCCCAATGGCATAGAGCCATAGACTGTTTGTAACATTCACACACACTCTCTCTCTCTCTCTCTCTCTCTCTCTCTCTCTCTCAAGATAAGTTACATGCGTCCAGCCTTGTAACATTCTCTCTCTCTCTCTCTCTCACACTCACTCTCACACACACACACACACACACACATACGAAAAACAACAAATTTTCTAATTAGCTCTCTCTCTCTCTCTCTCTCTCTCTCTCTCTCTCCGAAGAGAGACGCGTCCACTTTCCTCTTCGAAGGCGATATAGTAAC
Source organism: Portunus trituberculatus (assembly GCF_017591435.1). Taxonomy (NCBI): domain Eukaryota; kingdom Metazoa; phylum Arthropoda; class Malacostraca; order Decapoda; family Portunidae; genus Portunus; species Portunus trituberculatus. The sequence goes on along the minus strand of NC_059295.1, from coordinate 24,816,707 downwards.
TAAAAAATAGCAGCATAATACACAAAGATGACAAGTATGACGAGCTTGCATGAGTTTCCCGCGCTAGGGCGTGCGGCACTACCACCTGTATATCATACAGGCGGGCTTTTTTAACATCCGGCGCGAAGGGGTTAAGAGGCTTGCCCAGTGTGTGTGTGTGTGTGTGTGTGTGTGTGTGTGTGTGTGTCTTCTTGTGTAATTCACTGTTCACTGTTTGATCTGGTGCAGTCTCTGACGAGACAGCCAGACGTTACCCTACGGAACAAGCTCAGTGCTCATTATTTCCGATCATAGGATAGGTCTGAGACCAGGCACACACCACACACCGGGACAACAAGGTCACAACTCCTCGATTTACATCCCGTACCTACTCACTGCTAGGTGAACAGGGGCTACACGTGAAAGGAGACACCCAAATATCTCCACCCGGCCGGGGAATCGTACCCCGGTCATCTGGCTTGTGAAGCCAGCGCTCTAACCACTGAGCTACCGGGCCGTGTGTGTCATTGTGTGTGTTTGTGTGTGTGTGTGTGTGTGTGTGTGTGTGTGTGTGTGTGTGTGTGTGTGTGTGTGTGTGTGTGTGTGTTTGTGGTTTGTGCGTGTGTGTGTGAATGTAAGTGTGTGTACATATGGGTACAATACCCTGTTGCATCGTATTGTATCACAGTGTGATACGCAACGATGAAACGATGCGTGGAAATTCAGTAAGTGTGTACACACCTTTAGAAAGTGTTGGTGGTGGTAATGTCAGTGTGGTGTGTATTGGTGGTGGTGGTGGTGGTGATTGTGGTGGTAACTATTGGTGGTGTGTTTGCTTGTTTTGCATCGTGAATATTGATTGATTGAGTGGCTGAAAGATTGACGGATTGATGGATAGATTGCCTGTCTAACTAATAGATTCACTGACTGACTGATATTTGGACTGACTGACTGACTGACTGACTGATTAAATGAATAAAATACTAACTAAATGACTGACTATCTGGCTGACTGACTATTTGGCTAACTGACTGAATGACTGAATGATTGACTAACTGACTGTCTGACACACTGGTTGATTGTCTGTTTGACAAATGGCGCCTGTCCTTGGCAGAAAAAGCATCGCGCGGTACGAAGGCGCTTAGAAGTGTACCGTAGGATGTATGTGGTGCGCGTGGCCAGGCACGTGTTGCCGTACGCGAGTGTGCACGTGTAGGGACCTGACAAGTGTGTAGAGAAACAATGAAGACGACAGTGGCAAAGGGAATCGGATAAGCGCCTGACACCACGTATATGTCACCCACGATTCCACCCACGCCCACGCCCGTGCTACGTGGGTCCGAAAGCGTGTAGGTTGGGAGGGATGTGTCTTCAGGGACTCCCGGTTGACACGAAACAGTAGGGGAAGGTTGGCGATGCAATTAATGCGGGAACTGGCAGTGGTTGTGGTGGTGTTGGTGGTGGTGGTAGTGGTATTTATATGCTTGTGTGAAGATAGATGGATAAGCGGGTAATTTGATGGGTTGATAGATATGTAAATGGACAGTTGGGCAAACAAATAGATAGATGGATAGGCAGGCAGATAGATAAGTCAATAAATTCGTAAATGATTAACAATATAGATGTGCATGTAGATAGAAAAAAAGTCTATATTCCTCTACTTAGTGTCCTGTCACCCTGGTTTATTGTCAGAAATACTCGTATATCAGGCGGTAGAAATGGTGAATGAAAAATAGTACAGTCTGCCTTTTAAGCACCTTGTTTATTGCCTCGCGGAGTTGCTACACTCGCTGTACAAGATACAATTTAATATTTCCTGCTTTGACAAATAACAAAAGCTGGACACGATAACGAAGAGGAAGATGTCACAATAACCAATAAATCGACATGTTGTATTTGTATAAGCATAGCGTCTCATTAATAAGAGATTTAGTGACAGATAGTTATCATAAACATATATACATGCGTCCTGACTTCACAGATAACCTTTTGCTACGGCAGTAGTCTCTTAGCGGTGGTGGTGGTGAACACAGTTGTGGCGGTGGGCTATACTGACCCATGCACATCCACACCCAGAGACACACACACACACACACACACACACACACACACACACACACACACACACACACACAAATAAAGTGAAGTGTTGCTATATTACCGACAGTTTTCAAGGAGCACCAAGAGGCAATCAGTATGAGAAACCGTGCAAGCCTTCACCACACTGCCTAATCTTCGTCTATTAAAGGTATTTATAAGGCTATTCACTTAATGTTAGGTTTTCTTTACATATGAGAGTGAAAACAGTACGCAAATATTTTCAAGTAATGGTATAAGGAGCATAAAAGAGCAAGGCGTCTGTATTACCCTCTCATATTTGTTTCCTTCACTTACCCTCGGCCAAACATGTGTCACAAGGTAGCCACCAGTCTAACATTTCATTTAGTCTAGTCAAAATTTCTCTGTGTGGCTTAATTTTGGTTTGGTGAGATGATAAAGGCTATATATGGATGTCCCGCCGCCGGTGTTGCCTCCAGGCCGCTTCCCCCCCGACGGTCCCCTAGCCAACACCCTACACCCGCCCTCACCCACCCGTCACCAGCCAGTTGGGTCAAATACTTTTTTTCCAATATTTCCTGACGCTAATATTACGCTTCCATGGTATGTTTTTATGGTTTCTATAAATGTTTCGTTGTGTTTGAAGTGTGTTCCGCGCCTGTGCTGGGTAAATATGTGGCGTTTAGTGGTGTTTTATGGCGTATGTTAAAGGCTTTTAACGCTCAAAATTTCCCACTTGGAGTTTTGAGCTTTTTCATTTCAAGGTATAAGTGGGCCTTTATGGTAGCAAAAGAGTGCCTGTCCTCTTTTAAGTGTGAAATCAATCTATTGAGTGAAATATGTGGACTTTGAAATGGTGTTTGGTGCTGTTGTAAAAAGCTCTTATTTTTCTTTATTTTATTTGCTCACGTTTCTGCTTCTCGGTCTAACACGCTGTAGAATGCCCGAAAAGATAGCTCAGACTCCCTGAAATGTGATAAAATACACGCCAAGTGAAAATGGCTTGACTTTACAGGACGTTTTAAGAGATTTATGGGTTAAAATGTTTTGTACTTTTAACGTACTTAATTTAGACCTTTTTTAAAAACCAGTTAAGCTGGAGATATTTTGATATTTTGAAAATTAGTTTAAGTATTTATCACGTCATAAAATAACAAGCATTTGGCCGTGGCTTCGTTTTTGTAAAAGTCATTTTGAAATGAAATGATTTACGTAATTTAGCCGAGTCACCCCCGTTCCCGTTCTCTCTCGGATGACCACAGGCCACCCAGGTAGTGGCTGGCGCCAATTTTCCAAATCCACAGTTCGTCGATATTTTGCCTAATATCTAGTGATTTCTACGTGTTTTCGTGGGTTTCTAGGTTCAGATGTTTAGATAATTGTAGCAGAAAGAGGAAGAAAGTTGAAATAAAGGAGGATAAAGAGGAAGAGAGGAGAAAGGGAGGAGGAAGAGGAGCAGCAGCAAAGCCATAATACTTAAGTCACCCTCCATTTCCTGAATATTTTGTCTAATATCTAGTGTTTTGATGTGTTTCTAGGCTCAGACGTGTGGATGGAAGGAGGAGGAGGAAGAAGAAGGAGTAACAATGGAGAAGGATGAAGAAGAAATGAGAAATAAAGGTGGAATAAGAGAAGGAGCCAAGGTGTAATATTTAGGTAAGTTCTTTATAATGCATACTGTTGGTTTTGGGATAGATTTTGGGTAGATTTTAGCAAGGCGTTTGTTACCGCATTAGTGCTGAGACTACATGGGATAGGGGTAGGTTAGTTGATTGGATTAGTGAATGGCTTTCTGATAGGTAAAGACAACACAAACTTTAGCTATGAGATGGAGGGATGTTGGCTAGAGGCAGTAGAGGAGGGAAAGGATTTAGGAGTAGTGATAGACAGGACTATGAAATTTTCAAAGCAATGTTTAGAAGCAAGAAATAGGACAAATAGGATCCTGGGTTTTATAAATAAAAATGTTAGTTATAAAAGTAAGGAAGTGGTGCGTAACTTATATAATTCCTATGTTAGGCCCCATTTAGACTATTGCATACAGGCCTGGTCACCCCATTATAGGCAGGATATCAACATGTTAGAAGCAGTTCAGAGAAGAGCAACTAGGATGATACCAGCATTAAAGCGTCTGGAGTATAGAGATAGATTAAAGGAATTAAACATGTTTTCATTTGAGAGGAGATGTATAAGAAGGGATATGATAGTTATTTAAAATGTTTTCAGATACAAACTACATAGATGTGAGATCTTTCTTCACCTTAGAGGAGGGAAGTAGGACTACAAATCATGGCAGGAAGATTAGAAAGCAAGGCTGCAGGTTAGATAGAAGAAAATATTTCTTTAGTCATAGGGTGGTAGATTTCTGGAATGAATTGCCAGAGAGGGTTGTAAATAGCACTAGTTTGACAATGTTTAAAAACAGATTAGATAGCACTTAAATTTATTAGACTTATAATTATGTATAGCGCTGCATGATAGTTTTTATAAGAAATTTACTATAGTTAAATAAGACATGATCCCCATGTATGGGGATCACAGATTGTAGAGGAATTCGCTGCAGGACTTAGCCCTGTTAATGGGCCAAATATTTAGAATTAGTATATAATGTATTGTGTACTTGTAAGTGTATCTTTAAGTACTGATGACGAGGTCGCTGTGCGACTGATACAGGATAACCTAGATGGGCCCTGGTGGCCCTTTGTTATCCTATTATTTATGTTATGCTCTCTCTCTCTCTCTCTCTCTCTCTCTCTCTCTCTCTCTCTCTCTCTCTCTCTAACAAGGTAACAAAATGATAAATTAAGTGCTATACAAAGCAATTATTACATACAAACTACCACATCCTAGGAACACAAGAAAATTAATTTCAACGCTGGTTTGGCACTCACTTGGCGCGAAGCATAAGAAGAAAATAGATAAAAGTTGATAGTGAAAGAGAAGTTAGGAAATATATAAACCAGCTACACGAGTGAGAAAAGATCATGAGGCGGTCCGTTGCAAAGGCTATCTCAATAATCTCCCGCCTCGACAGTGTACATCCGAAATTCTGAATCCAATGTCAACAAAGTGTAACCTGCACGTGCACGACACTTTGCCCGCTGGGGTGGACAGGACTGATGGATTGGCTGTGTACATCGTTGATCAGTGCAGTGTTGACTTGATGTAAGTGTGAGTCTGCACACACTGGACTGGTGTTGAGTCATCATGGTGGTGCAGGAGTTGTCACAGGACACGGTGCGGCTGATTAAGAGCACTCAGGTCATCACCACTCCCGTGTCCATCGTGAAGGAACTCCTGGAGAACTCAATCGATGCTGGTGCTGCTTCAGTAACCATCAGACTGGTGAGTGGATGGTGACTGGCTCGTTAAATGAAGGAAAAGGAAAATTTCATTGAGCTTGCGTCAGTCATGGAGAATTGGGATGGATAGGTTGGCTGCGCACAAATGATGCCTTAAAAGTGATCGTATCTCTTATAAATAATATAATAACTACAGCAATAATGCATGACTGGTAGCCCTATTCCCCGTGAGTGGTAAACCTACTGAGTTTCACCACCTTGTCCTTTCTGGACGAAACTAATTTTTTCTGTTAGATTTCGGCTTGTTTTTAATTAAAATGCCACTTGTTTTTGGCGCAAATCAACCAATTTTTTTTTTTACAGCCCCAAAACATATTATGATTTGCTTAAAAAAACATTGGTAAATTAATTTAAAACAAGCCGAAATCTACCAAAAAAAAAATAGTTTCGTCCAGAAAAGAACCTTATTTAATATAATCTAACCTAACCTATCTAAACATAACCTCTATAAAAGATTCAATTACCTTATTTGTAATCCGAGCCTTCCTCGAGAGTGACGGGCTGTTGCTGCTGTGTGCCTTGAGGGGGATAGAGGCGGGCAGCTTGAATGAGGAAATGGTGCAGGTGGCTATTCTCCTCATGAATAAAGTTGTCGTTGCTCCTGTTCAGAGCCGTGGAATCTTGGTGGTGCAGCTCTGCTTAGTCTGACTTTTTCAAAACAATTGCAACTTTTGACTTTTCCACTTCGAAATTCCTGGTGCACCAAGGTGACAAAGATGCAACTCAGTGCATGTTTACTGCAACACCCAGCTCTGCAAATGGATAGTTTTCAAGGTATGACTTTTCAGCTTATGTCTACCTCATCCCCAACGATCTTTGGGTCCCTGTGGGAAATTGTGTTTTTTGGGTGGAGGAGCATTACATTAAGTAACATGTGTTGCAGAAGAGGTCAGGAACCAAGAAAATCACATTGAAAATCAGAAAATACATAAATTACATCTTTGACAGTGGTAGCAGCAGCAGCAGTGGCTGCCATGAGCGTTGTTGCGTTATTGGCGACCAGCATTGCCAACAATCAAGGGTTACTAACTAAACCCAACATTATAACCTCAATTTAATGTTTTCTCTCTCTCTCTCTCTCTCTCTCTCTCTCTCTCTCTCTCTC